>NC_090726.1:87912494-87992494 GCF_036898095.1 Palaemon carinicauda | reverse complement strand
CTTAGCATTGGTTGGACAATTGGTATGTTAATCCATTATGTAAATGTGTTTGTGGTGCCTCGTCCAGCTAATTACAACCCAATTTCTTTAACTCCCTTATTTTCTAAAGTTTTTAAACATCTTTTAGTGAAATAACTCAATAGGTTTGCTAGTTTGTAATTCGGCTTTTGTAAAGGCCTTAGAACATGTGATACCCCTCTTACAATCTCCAATGCTCAAACGAAATCCACTGATTGTGGTCAGGAAGTTTGTATGATTGCCCTTGATTTTACTGCTGCCTTTGACCATGTTAATAATGAGGCTCTTGTTTTCAAACTCAAACAGTAGGGAGTGGTTGGGTCTTTTCTTAGCATCATTGTTGAATTTCTAAGTAATATATTGCAAAGAGTTGTTGATGGGCACCATAGTGAGTATAAGAATGTTATATCTGGTGTTCCTCAGCGTAGTGTTCTTAGCCTAATAAACAAGTTTGTTGCATATGCGCATAATGCTACTCTCTTTGCATCAATTCCATCTCCTGAATATAGATCTGGTGTTGCTGAATTCCTGAATAGATATCTAGCTAAAATTAGTGTATGGTGCAAATTATGGGGCAGGAAGTTGAATCCTAACAAAATTCAAAGTATGATTGTAAGTCAAGAACAGAGGGTCCTCAACAACCGGATCTCAGCATTAATAATGTCTCTTTAACTGTATGACTCTTAAAATTCTAGGTGTGATTCTCAAAAGCAAATTTTACTTTTCAGAAACATATCAGGTTTGTTTCTTTTTAACTGCACAAAGCATTTACTTATAGAGAAAGTCTTTGAAGATTTTTGGTGATCAATCTATTCTGAAGAAGTCTTAATTCTTTCATTTTATCTTCTTTCAAGTATTGGTCTCGTGTCTGGTCATCAGCTGCTGATTCTGATTCTCATCCTAATTTCTTATTCCTGATCTAGATGTTAATCTCTGACATCATCATTAAATTAGTTTGTTATGCATGTTGCATACGATTTTTCATAATGCTGACCAGCCTTTGCATTCAGATCTTACTGAACAGTACAATCCTGTTCATAATACTAGGTATGCAGTTAATTCTAAGTCATGCCTTCTCCATCATGAGGCTCAATACTAAACAGTATTTTTTAAGTTTTATTCCAGCTGTGACCAAGCTGTGAAATGATCTTCCTAATCAGGTAATTGAATTGGCAGAACTTCAAAAGTTTAAACTTGCAGCAAATATCTTTAAGTTGAACTAGCTGACATAAGACTCTTCTCGATCTGTTTTAATGTTACTTTTTTATATTTAATTTTAATTGTTCATTACTTCTCTTGTAATTTATCTGTTTCCATATTTCCTTTCCTCACTTGGCTATTTTTTCCCTGTTATGAGTCCATGGACTTATATCATAATGCTTTTCCACCTAAGGTTGTAGCTTAGCTAGTAATAATGATAATAATTATATTACTAATTCTAATTCTAATAATAATAATAATAATAATAATATTAACAATAATTAGAGACTGCCTTACTCTTTCATACTGCTCAAGACTGAAAGAGGCACATTACACATTCCAATACTCTTGTACATAACTTTACTTACTCGTCATTCTTCTAGTGCCAAGAATATGCCAATGATATTCAAATGATAGGAGGAGGGCCCTAGAGTTAATATTAATATTGGTTTATATTGAAAAGTATCTTTTCTGTCAAATAGATGAATCTTATGTAGAACTTTTGAAAATCGTATACGTGAAGTACAGTAATCATAAAACTACATAAAAAATGGTGAGAAAATCCCAATTGAGAAAGGAGTTAGACTGGGAAACCACATCTCTGCTAAATTATCTAGCGCATCCTTAGAGGTTTTCAAGAATTTAGATATAAATTGTAGGAGTTAATATTAATGGGGAATACCTTAACAACTTATTTTCAGATGACATACTTTCATTTAGTGAATCATGGGAGGAATTTCAAAAGATGATTGAAGATTTAAAATGAGAAAGCATAAATGTAGGCCTAAAAATATGATTAGAACTAAAATAATGTTCAATGAAAATATATATGAACATATTTATGTTGTCATCATCATCATCACCATCATCATCTGCTTCTATGCATATTATATATATATATTTATATATATATATATATATATATATATATATATATATATATATATATATATATATATATATGTTGTCATCATCATCATCATCATCTCCTCCTACGCCTATTGAGGTAAAGGGCCTCAGTTAGATTTTGCCAGTCGTCTCTTATTTTGACCTATTAAATCAATACTTCTCTATTCGTCACCTCCTACTTCAAGCTTCATAGTCCTCAACCAAGTAGGTCTGGGTCTTCCAACTCTTCTAGAGCATTGAAGAGCCTAGTTGAAAGTCTAATGAACTAATCTCTCTTGAGGAGTGCGAAGAGCACGCCCAAACCATCTCCATCTGCCCCTTGCCATGATCTCATCCACATATGGCACTCGAGTAAACTTTATTATAATTTCATCTCTAATCCTGTCCTGCCATTTAACTCCCAATATTCTTCTGAGGGCTTTGTTCTCAAATCTACAAAATCTGTTGGATATTGTTTCATTGTCATACCACGACTCATGTCCATACAGTAACACCGATCTCACTAAACTGATATATAGCCTGATTTTTGTGTAATTTCATGTGATTTATTTTCAAAAGTTTATTCAACCTAGCTATTGTCTGATTGGCTTTTTTTCTATCTTTCATTAATCTCCAATTCTAAAGCATCTCTATTAGAGATCGTAGTTCCTAAATATTTAAATGATTCTACCTTATTTACCCTTTTTCCTTCCAATGATATTCTATCTTCTATTGCACATTCCATTCTCATCATCTGTCTTTCTTCTATTTATCTCGAGCCATACCGCCTATGATATTTCATGCATTCTGATAAGCAAGCATTGCAAATCCTGTGGTGTTCTGCTAACAAGGACAGCGTCATCAGCATACTCTAGATCAGTTAATTTCCTACTAACAATCCATTCTAATCCTTCTCCACCATCTAAAACTGTTCTATGCGTTATAAAATCCAAGAGGAGGATAAACAACATAGGTGACAACACATTCCCTTGGAGTACTCCACTGTTCACTGGAAATTCATTTGATTGGACACCACTAACATTAACTTTGCACTTACTATGCTTATGAACAGACTTAATCAAATTTACATATTTATGAGGAACTCCATAATTAAACTCATTTAAATTGTACGCTGGCCTTAAAGCAGATGCAGTAAGTATCGTTTTGTTTGCTTCATAAAGAAATTTCTTACTCTTTCTCTCCTGTTAGTTAACAGAAAATAATAATTTTTTAAAGAAATGTCCTTAAACAATGCATAAGATAAAAACAAGAAACGATTTTATCACCACCAATTTATTGATTATTCATCAGTTTTCAGAACGATAAAAGGGATTGACAGCTGCGAGTATAGGATGACACCTGTGAGTGATTTTCAAGTTATGGAAACCGTAGGGTAGAAATGAATTTCTTGTTTAATCTGGTGAATCAAAATAACTTATCAAAACTTAAAATAATTATAATCGAACAAATTTCATATCACCCTCCACCACCACCTGTATATAACTCGTCAACAAAGATGGGGACCCTAGCACCAAAGCAAAGTGTTACCTCTAGACCAACCAATAATGAGAATCATGATGTCCCTCTCAAAAATTCAGATGCTCCACTGGTTTGCTGCATGATGTGATAAAAAAAGATCCCTGTACACCAAACAACACAAGTATCCCATACTTCTCTCAAGTTAAGAGTTGTTAACCCCATTGTCTTAGTCAAGTAGGTCTTGATGCCAGACCACTGGTCAAGCCACAAGACTGTTTGGAGGGTAACCATGGTAGAAGTCCCTGTGGTCACTGATTCAGAAGCCAAAAAGGGTGTGCCTTCTCATAAAAGTTTCTCCAAGGGAAGGCACCCCATTAGTGAGCAGACTAAACTGTTAACCTTGAGAGGTGCAGACTCGGAAAACTCTCACTCACTCTAATTGCAGTAGGGGTAGGTTACTGCATAGACAGGAAGCAAGAGTTCTTAGATCCACAGATCTGATCATTAGCTCGATCCTGGGGCAACTAAAAAGATCTGACCATGGCAGCACCAGTGCTTATCAATGACCGAGGACCTACTTGAAACTGGGACCATGGTTGCCACACCCAGTTCACTGCACTCATAAAACAGGTTCTTGGCTTCTATTGGTACTGGGGCCAAGGTTTGGTAACTTTGAGGCGTCGGAATCTTACGCATCCTCATCCCTAACAAGTATAACAGCTCAGCAGTTTTCTCATGAGAACTAATCCTCTTCACTCACAAATACAAACCGATCGGCAACATGATCAGGGGCCCATGAAGGACCAAGTTGGTTGTCATCAGTGAGAGAAAAGCCTAAGGTACCAATCAAAGTACAAATGGGGGGGGGGGGTTACAAATTGCATTTACAGTAGGGTCCCGAATTATGCGAGAATTTGGTAGATCAATGGCCCCGCATCAACAGAAAATTGCATATTTCGAAACATATAACAGCAATAATGCCATTAGGGCCATGTCAAACAGCAACTTGCCCATTCAAATGTGTTTACTACCCATTTTCAATACTTTCTATGCACTATACTGTATTTTTTCTAATATTAAATTGTTCAAATCAAATATTTGAAACGTTTTAAAGTTTTAATTAATTGAAATGGTAAAAAAGACAACCAGGATGGATGTAAATACCATAGATTTCCCCTAATATCATGACCTAAAATTTGGATAAATTTCAATAAGTTCAAGTCATATCTATTGCATAAGACAACTGATGAATAGCAAAACCATCACTGTATAGACTAGCTTTTGTTGTATCACTGAAAATCCAAAATTAACAAAATATAAGAGATTTTATATCATGCATTTCCTAAGCACACCAAAAATCAAAATCAAAATCAGAAACCATTGTTTTGTTTATGTTCATCTCCGATCAAAACGAAGAAACAAATGCATTTACACATCTATGTTTAGGTTATTTACCAAGTACTGTATTGATTATATGATGATTGAGTTATTATCAATGTTGAGTTACTTAATTTTTCTTAGAACTTCAAAATAAATGAAAGGAATGCGATTTTTATGTTTTTTCTAAACACGCCGCCTAAAACGGAAACCTTCCGTTTGTTTACTGTACACTCCATCATCGATCATAATGAACAAACGAACGCATTAACGACAAATTATCAAGGTGATAACTAATGATATTAGGAGCTTTTAGTAAACAGTTATTACATATATTTCACTTACCATATCCATATAAATTCCTACATACGTAACAAAACAGAAAAACACTTTTGTTTGCATTTAATCAACAATAGCAAACTGCCTCTAATGACAGTAAGATAATCTACAATAATTCTAAACTACTATGAAGGATAACTGTCCATTCCATATCCAAAATCTTTCCCAAACTTTAGTTATAAGTAAATTTGTACCAACCTCAATTATGAAACCATCTGCAAAAAAAAAAGAGAAGATAGTACTAGGCCAGTTTTTAAAGTCATCGAACAATTGGGTTACCACTATAACGTTCGATGTGACAGACATGGTGTGAAATTGGAGAAAGAAAGGATAATTTGATTCAAGATTGATTTTTAATATAACTGAAACTTTGTGAAGAAAAAAAATTTCATTTGTCGGAGAGAGAGGTAAGAAAGGAAAGAGTGAAATGTAGCCTAGTGAGAGAGAGAGAGAGAGAGAGAGAGAGAGAGAGAGAGAGAGAGAGAGAGAGAGAGAGAGAGAGAGAGAGAGAGAGAGAGAATTTTTAAATATACTAAACAAAAAATATGACAGGTTATAACACATTGGAGCTTATGTAATAATATCTGTATAGATGTTTTGAATAAGTTTAGAAATAGAATAAACAATACTTGTTACTGTATTCATATGCGCATATTCTTCAGAGCGTTAGCTACACATCAGCTGATCTGATCACAGCCAAAAGTAAAAATAAAACAAGTTAGCAATACTCGATTGTTAAAACACCTACAAAATTTAAAACAAAAATACATAAATGTTTCTTTAAAGCACAATTAACTATTTAAATAGTAGTAATTTTCTAGAATAAAATGTTTCCTAAAAAATAGTGGTTTGCTGATGAAATCGGATGCCGTATTTTAAGCTACGATTGAAATGGATTTATTCATGGTATAATTTATTTGTTTATTTAATAGACACTTTTTAATGAAAACTGAATGTGGTTTCTTCAGCTATATGTAAGTATTGTATAACGAGAGAGAGAGAGAGAGAGAGAGAGAGAGAGAGAGAGAGAGAGAGAGAGAGAGAGAGAGAGAGAGAGAGAGAGAGAGAGAGGGGGGGGTTTATATATCGTGTACTATACAAAACAAATCTTTGTAAAGCAAATCTATACTGTTCAAATTATACGACAGAAAATATTGGCAACTAATTACCGAAAGTTAGGCTATTCACTGCCGATAAACGTACCCAGCCTACGTGTGAAAACCTTGAACACCCACAGGGGGAAAAAATATAGCTTTTATATATACTGTACTAAAAAATAATTCTTTAATATACCATTATTAACACTGCCCCTAAAAAAATGATAAAAGATTGCCGAGAATGTAACCAATTCTGTTTACATTTTGTCAGCTGGACTCTCATAGTTAAAAGTTTATTTCATTGTTGATATGGCATTTTTCCTTAAATAGGCTATTTATTATGAAATTATTTTAATAAAATGTAAGGAAAATATCATTTGGTTACATTTATTATCAGGAACCGTACTTACGGCTACTGATATACTTGAAGACAATAGATTTGATATGTTTTGTGGTGCTTGACTCGCAGACTTTGAACAGCTTCGCAGATACAGAAAATCTATAATTGAAAACTAGCGATCGCATAAATGGGGAATTGTACATTTTGGAAACATATAATTCGGGACCATGCTGTGCTTCTCTTGATTATGGTGAGTAAGCTGTGGGGCACAGGGATAAGTCACTTCAGCCACCAGGCCATAGCAGATGGCTGTGCTCAACAAAGTCCTCAAGAGGTGCCATTTTCTCAATTCTGGATACCAAGAAGGAACCGACTCTTTTCTGCCAATGTAGAAAAAGTGAAGAAAGGTGACCAAGATCATTCAACCGTGTATCTAAGACTTGTCTGTTACCAAGGTAGTCAACCCAGCCATATGGATTTCAGCCCACAGGGCTAAGCTCCCAATCTCCACAGTCATGGTCAATGAAAATTAAACGGCCCATCGTCCCTGCCAAATCTGGCTACTGAGGTATTCAAGCCAATGACCAAATACCCAGACCCAGGGGGGTGTGAGCCACAGCCCCTAAGGAATGGGTATTACTAAGAACCAGCCACTTTCCATGGAAGAAAAGTGGTGTTGTCAAGATCCCTATTCTTAGGACTATGAATGGCCCTTCTGGACTTTGACTTTTTCTTCTTTTTCTTGTAAGACATGTCAGAATCCGAGTCAGGTTCAGCAAGCAGAAAAGTCGTCTGAACAACCATCAACGATGAAGCTCCCCCAAGGGGAAATCCAATAGGTTTGCTCTGACAGGAACCATAACATTGGATTCAATGTCACATGGGAAGAGGTAGGTACTCTAACTGGCACAAGTAACACAGACATAAGAGATGGGGTCACTGGTACAGGGAGAATAGGAGCCACAGGCCTGGGGGGGAGGGGTAACAGGAAAAGGAGTGATGGGCACTAGAGCAACACACACAAGTTTACTGGCACCAGGACCTTTTTATGCCGTTCTGGCCTTGGCACTTTCATTTCCCCTGGGACAGAAGCCTTCTTAGCTGCTTTCTTGGCTAAGATGCATTACAAGATCACTGGTACTTGGGTCACTGACCCTGTTAGCACTGGAATTACGGCTGAATCTCTGGTGTCCCATTGGGGTCACTGGCCCTTGGGACACTGAGGAAGAAGTACCTTTAGCTACCCTCTCCTCAAAATGACATTAAGGGCCTACCTGCAAGACCTAAGGAAGGCCAAGCCCAAGCTGACCACCTGTTGTTAATTACTTCATTAAAGATTTCAACGACCATCCCAGCTACCTTGAAGACATTCCCTACTATAAACAAAGAAAAGTTTACATACGCTTAGGAACAAACATTGTTCGTATGATGAGAAATTGTATTATACATTTGATATTTAAAAGATATATAGGGAAAACAGTTACTTGAAATAAAAAACTTCCAACACAAGAGAAATAAAATACTTCACTCTGAAAAATACGTAGAAAAATAGCATGTTACAAATAATTCCACACCATTACTATTAAGCATACAAACTACTTACTTTCTTATTCGGGCATCAAGTTTCCACTTTTCTGTTTTCAGACTATTATGCCGATCCAGAGATTCTTCTATTTGTCTTACAACTGCTTTATTTTGTAACAGTTCATTGCAAACATATGCAACAATTTCACTCTTCTGTGTTGGATTTAGTGCCAAGAATGGAAGTTGTGCAAGCCACTGGGCCATTTTGTAAGCATCCATTTCTGCCAACTTGATGTCCCATTCTTGTGCTTTCTTTGGATTTTCCCGCCTTTCTTTTTCAGTTCCCATCAACCCATGTATAATCCGTACCTAAGATATGGAAATGAAAATTATGAAAGAAGTGCAACTAATAACATTATAGATATATAGAGGAATAGAATTACAATATAATACAAAAACAATAGCCAAACTAACGTCTAAAGGAACTACTGTACATATACAGTAAAACTACATATCCACTGTAATAATGTTCTGAACCACACTAATGCCCTATGAGGAATTCCACAGATAATAGTCAACATAAACTTTAAGGATGATTTTAGCCTGAATATTCCACCAAAGACCTGCAATTGTACTTTATACGTAAAAATAGAATTTTAATAATAAAATTTTTTATTTCTCTACTCGACTGATGTTCATATTGCTTTTATCTCTGGAAGCCTGGTTATGTCAATGTTACCCTTTAAAAATTTAAAAGCTACCCATTGCCTTTCCTTCCCATATACCAATACCTCTAGTACAGCAATGAGACTTACGGCATTTACCGACAACAAAATGCAGCACATGCAGCCCCTTCTTCAGGGTTTTTGTATGGTTTTTATTAGTTTTCAGTAATTTAAAGATGTTTCAATAACAACTGTAAGGGACCATGTTTTATTAAAGCACAATTAACTATTTAAATAATCGTAATTTACTAGATTGCAATAATGTTTCCAAAACAAAATCTGATATTTTAAGCTATTATTTGAGAGAGAGAGAGAGAGAGAGAGAGAGAGAGAGAGAGAGAGAGAGAGAGTCAGCTATTGAAAAGTAATTGAATGCACAGTTTTTGTTTATTCATTTATAAGAAACCATTATTATCAAGATATTTAAGTTTTTAGTTTATAAAATAGGCTGTATTTCTGTTCAATAAAGTTTAGATAACATATTGCACAAGAGACAACACATAGGAAGTTGCGTCATAGTTCAAGATTAGCGACGTAAGCTATGAGTCATCTGAACGAAAACCCCGAGCACTTACAGTAAGTACAGTTAAGCTGTACTTATTAATTATTATTAAAAGAAGGAGTTTTACCAGCCCAATGAGTCAAGCTTGACTCTTACAGGGCTGGCCCGGAAAAAAATTGGGATATAAAGAATTATAAAATTATCAAAATTTAATTGATAATGAAAAAAAAAAAATGAAAACAAAAATAATTATATATATGTATATACAGTATATACTGTACTTATAATCTTTAAATATTCTAAATATGGGTGAATAGATGGATGAATAGATATATATACAGTATATATAAAATCTGATCTGTAGTAATATTACTGGACGTATATTACAGAAATATACACTACAGTATCAGTGTGCATTAGGTTACAGTACAATATTATTAGATATGAACAACTTTTGTTACAGAGAACAGTAAGGAGATGATGATGACTCGGTAAACTTTTCTTTAGCACAATACTGTATTGTAACCTTACTGTGTCCAGTATGTAGTGTACATGTATGCAAATGTACTGTACACAGTACATATGATTACAAACTGTTGTAAGAATGAAATTAAAACAATATAAGGCAGTATTTACTGTGTTAAGCATCAGCTGTGTCTTTAACCTTCCTATTCTACTGCGAAGAATGAGGTCTGACTGTATATAAACAACGCTCTGTACGCATAATCACAATGCGGTAGTTTAACCTTGAGATCAACTGCTGCTTAATATAAGTTGAACACAAGTAATTGATTACTGAAATGCTCCCATAATTGAAAAATAGCATACAAATATGCTTTAATAAACCACAATTAAACACAACAATGTCTAAAGAAATATGAAGGCTTAATAATGAAGTAAAATTTAAATACTGTTTGAAGCTTTAAAATGAACTAGCCGTGCGGACGCACACATACCCAAGCGCTAAAAAAGAGAGAGAGAGAGAGAGAGAGAGAGAGAGAGAGAGAGAGAGAGAGAGAGAGAGAGAGAGAGAGAGAGAGAGAGAGAGATGTTCGTATAATAACTAATAAAAATGGCTAAAAACGAACTATATGAAAACTGTGGTATCCTGTAACATACTGGTGCTGATGCAATATTCATCATGAATATATTTCAAATAAATTAAGAAATTATATAAACAATGCACCATTCGTATGTGCTTATTATCTCGATGCGGTAGCGGGACCTTCAGATCAGAAGCACAGCTAATCACAACCGACGGTAAATAAAAAAGATGGTGCTTGTTGATTGTTAAAATGCTTCCGAAATTGAAAAATACAATACAACAATGCATTAATGGAGGATATGATATCTTAAGAAACAAGAAAATTAAATAATATTCAATAAGAAAATATTGATAAAATATGACTTAGATGAGTGCTGAATCATGGTGCAGTGCAAGAAATCTACAGAAACTCTACTTTTTAAGTTCAACATAATATATAACGGATTTTGATCAAAGTGAAAAATCTATTTTTGGGTGGGAGGGCCATGTTGTCCTGATGGAAGGGTTCCTATAGGTAGCCTTCTAAGGGATATTTGCTACAGTGATAATCCCAGAGAATTAAACCAAAGGTCTCCAGGATTCCAACTCCTGGCACGAGTATCCAATAAAGGATATCGTATAATATCAGGGGACGTATTCTAGATACGACACATGGCAATCTTCACCACGAGTAGATTTAATGCTTCGATGTAAGGGGGGAAGAGTGGCAAAAGAAAGGTGTGCCGTTCTAGGTACCGGGTGGATCTCCTTCCCTACTACTACCGCGACCCCATTACTAATCTTGCCATTAAGCAGAAATGGCCACAGATAAAGTAATTTTGAGAGGGATCAGCAAAAGGGTGGGTTCCATCAGGACGACATGGCCCTCTCACCCAAAAATAGATTTTTCACTCGGATCAAAATCCGTTTTCTGGGCTCACGCCATGTCGTGCTGATGGAAGTATAATAGAGAATTGTCTTGAAATTACTATTAGCTGTGGGTTTGTGTATGTGCCTTCTACCTTGAATAGATTTCCTTATCTGGTCTACTAGACCTATATGTGAAAAACCTGGAGCTGGTTTTGTGCCTCCTGACCCCGGAGGAGAAATGTCGATGTCGACAATAAGGATTCTAGGTTTGTATTTCCCGTTGGACCAAAAAGGAGTTGAAACATACCTTTTACTCACCTTAAGAATGTAAGGTTATTCCTTTAGAAAACATTATTGTGATTTCAAGAAACTGAAAACCCTAAAGGGGTTTTAGTAAAACTCTAATATACTTTATTAGCTTATAACTGAGGGAGCAGTAATAAGACACAAATACGGTTAAGTATTCTATTATGCAACTAAATTATTAAATGTAGTTACATCAAAGTATAGTACGGTCCTGAATTATGGGTGTTCGAATTATACGATTCCCCATTTATGCGATCGCTATTTTTCAAAAATGAATTTTCTGTATCTGCATGCTGTTCAAAGTCTGCTAGTCAATCACTACAAAATGTATCAAATCTATTGTCTTTTTAAATATATTGGTAGCCCTAAATAAGGTGATTTATAATAAATTTTATAAAACAATATTATCATTACATCTTATTAACATAATTTCATAATAAATAGCCTATTTAAGGATAAAATTCCACATCAACAATGAAATCAACTGTTAACTGTGTGAGTCCAGCTGACAAAATGTAAACAGAATTGTGGTTACGTTCTCGGCAATCTTTATCTTTCTCCAACCTTTTGATAATTTTATTGGTAGTGTTAATGATGGCATATTAAAAGCATTATTTTTGTTTAGTATAGTATATATAAAAGCTTTAATTTTTCCCTTCGGGCATTCAAGGTTTTCATGAGTAGACTGGGTTCGTTTATTGGCAGTGAATAGCCTAAATTTTGGTAAAGAGTCGGCAATATTTTGTCATATTTTAAACAGTATACATTTGATTTGCTAAGATTGGTTTTGTAGAGTACACGGTATAATTACAAAAATCAATCTCTCTCTCTCTCTCTCTCTCTCTCTCTCTCTCTGTAAGAAATAAAACCTTAGTTCACATATGGCAACCTGAGTTTAAGAATGAAATTAACATGACTATTGTTAGTTGTGGCGATTAATTCCTCGCTTCAGGAGGTACACGAAACAAAAACACGGCATTCGATTACAACAGCTGATTCAATCTCTCTCTCTCTCTCTCTCTCTCTCTCTCTCTCTCTCTCTCTCTCTCTCTCTCTCTCTCTCTCTCGTCATACAATACTTACAAATAGATAAAGAAACCAAAATCAGTTTTCTTAAAAGTGTCAATTAAATACGTAACAAAAACATTATACCGTGTATACATCCATTTCAATCGTAGCTTAAAATACGGCATCCGATTTCATCAGCAAACCACTATTCTTTAGGAAACATCATTTCATTCTAGAAAATTGCTACTCTTTAAATAGTTCATTGCACATTAAGAAATTGTGTACTTTTGTTCTTAAATTTCAAGTGTGTTTTAAAAATCGAGTATTGTTGACTTCTTTTTGTTTTACTTTTGGCTGTGATTGGATCAGCAGATGTCTTAGTTTTCTTTGCTTCACTTTCTTTCTCTTCATCACGATCACTAGACCGCTTTGTAGATTTTTTAAAGAAACTATCGAAAGTTGCTTGGTACGGCTTTTGAGAATTTTCCTGAAATGGGTTAAACAGACATCATCGAATTGCGAAACTACACGGAAAACCTGAAGTTTCTGTAGGTGATACTTATCAATGAAATCAACCATGTGTTGAAGATAAGCTAACATCTCTTTTATTTCAGCCAAACTTAAGGTGTGCTCTACCTCCTCAATGTCCTCCGACACACTCAACTGCGCTTGGAACTCATCATGCTGCATGGCATGCACCTCCTAGAGGAAGGAACGAGGAAGGTAGGGTGCCTCTTGCTCAAAGCAGAAACCTTCGAGTTTGTATAGCCGGTTTTCCTCAGGTTACTCGTCAAGAAAGCCTGCGCCTTGTCATGATCAAAGATCATGACCTCCTTAGGTTCAGTCTCCTTTCGAGATGCTGGTTCATCCCGCAATCTCACGAAGCATTCCGGGTAAGCTGAAATGTTCAGCCAGAATTGGAGATCGTCGAGGGGTTTGGCCCCCCTCTTCTCAGAGATGTAGAGTTTCACAGTCATCATGGGCATAAACTCCGCATACCTCCAGGGGTTGGTTTTGGAGCATTGGGGTAATTCAGAGACTCTGACACGCTTGTGGGAGCCGCTGACAGCGGCCGAGCGTTGTGCTTCTCTGACTTCCCTCCTCATCTCTTGTTGTTCCTTGTGCATCGTTTCCATAATCAGTTGCAGCTGTGCCATGAGAGCTTTTCACCCTTGGATAACAGCGGGTCCGATTGAGGGAATGGGTCCGATTGAGGGGTTGGGGCCAAAGAGGTTGACGGCACAGGTTGATCAGCCGTCACAGACAGTAGAGGGTCTTCCGTCACTGTCGATACGGATCCTTCTTCCTCCTTGGGTGGCTGGCCCACCTCTTCTTCCGGATTTTCTTGTAGAAGATCCTTTTCGGTGTCTGAGGACACCTCTGACATCCGTTCTTGATGGATGTCCATGCCTTCGAGAGCCTTGTTGATGTCAGCCTCTATCGTCAGTTGTATGAAGGGAGGCTTGACCTTTGCCTGAGGCACAACCGCGTTGGATTGGGCCTTAGGGAACAGAAGGCTTCTCATCGCTTTGTTTGGCAGGTAAGGTCCCGGAGAGTTCCTCTGGAACCCTCTTACCCACCTTCGAAGCATTTCCCTCGCAGTATCCCTCGACTCCGTTGTCTTGGGATCACCGAAACCATCGGTCATCAAGGCCGAGCAGACGGTGCAACCTTTCGGATCCCAATACCTCAGGGTTTCAGTTGCGATGGAGCAGGGGACACGAGACCTGCACATCTTGTGGCCACAAAAGTCACTGCTTTAGTGGTTGCAGTACATGACTGCACACTTCACCTTAGCCTCCTCCTGTAAGGACAAAAAGAGTGAAATGAGTATGGGGTAATTTATCACACTGATAAATAAATTCACATACATTAAAGAGTAATCATTACTATTATAAATATAACTTAGGATAGTAAGCTACAAAGGAAATAGGAGACACACATATCTGTGTTTCCTGTCCAGGCAATTGCTGTGACTTCCCTCAATATTAATATTTTCAATTTCCTTATTAGGGAAAATACAGGGTGGAATAGCTCTAGTACTTACAGCTGGAGTCAGTGTATACTAACGCTAACTCCACCACAAGTGAAATATTATTACTGAAGGGTAATTATTGGTGTTCCGATGATCTAGGATACATCAGAATGTTGAAGGAATGCTTCACCTCAACATTTGCTAAGCAGTCTCAACAATGGACTGTGAAAGGATACACAGAGTATGTTGGAAATTCATACTACTGTATTATTATATACTGTAGTTTTCTAACTGCTGTATTGTTATACTGCAGGAATACTGGCTACTGTATTGTCTTATACTGTAGTTCTGCCGGTATGCTACCAGGTTAGGCTAGTAACTGGCGGTACTAGCCGACAGAGAGAGATAAAGAATGGAGAGAAGGACTACCGTCTTATTATAGTTTAGTACAATAATTAGGGTTGTAGGGACTACTGTCTCTACTGCCTTCTTTCCAGAATGAGGATTCAAATGGAAGGGGAGAGAATGTCTTGATTCTAGCTTCCATCCAGCCACAATTTCTGTTGCCGGTTTCATGCCAGTTACAGGGTTTGTGGATGGCAGTCCCAGGGAGGACTGAAGAATACTCAAAGTTGTAATGGGTCTCCCACCGGCAGCTGTCAGGGCCAGCACAACCTTTCCCGGAGCATTGCTTCCATTAGGGAGAAGGTCGAAGCGGCAACCTAACAGCCTTTGTAGGAGCCCGGCTGGTATTGTAGTCAGCCCGGCAAGCGCGGTGATTGTACAATACCGGCCACAGGGATCGTGACGGAAAGGACAGAAGGGTAAGGAAAAGGGTCTTATATTTTGCATAGAAAGAAGGCAGCAGGTATGCCTCCTACTTTCGGCTGCAAATCAAGGAAACATAGTTTCCTAAGGCTGCGCCGTCTTGGGCGGCAGAAGAATAACGATTCCCTAGCCTGAGACATTGCCAGATGTAAGACATGTCTTCTAGTCCACAAGGGAGAGAGGTGGCGGCAATTGTACTACCCACTTTCGGTTGTGGATTAGGGAAGCTGAGCTTCTGATGTCGGCAACGGTGTAACCGGCAGGGGAATGACTAATCCCCCATCGGTAGCGTTGCCGGCAACAAGACCAAATACCCTGAGTTACTGTCGTATTTCAAAGCAGGGATACTCACCGGCAAAGAGGATCGACAGAGAACACTATCTCAGTCAAGCCGGAGTACACTGCTCTATGGCAAGACGAAAGATAGGGTTGTCGCTTGGGCTGGAGGCACTCAGGGGGAAGGAAGGGTTTAGGGTTTATCCTCATTTCTCTAAAAGAGAAGAGTATCGAATTATAATAGTAATTCCAGGAGATATTTATTTCTTCGATTGAATTAATAAAACGATACGAGAGGTTAAACGGGGATAACGTTATCAAAGTATACTAAAACGCGTTAGGCTAGCCTAACTCGAGTCAGGATCTCGGCTACGCTAGTATCACCGAGGCCCTATCGTATACGATTGAAACGTTTTATCAGAAGAGGAAATATTACATGTGTAAATCTTATCTATCACTAGTATAATTTGCCTAAATAGCTAGAAATTCTTTATAGCTAAATACCCGAAACGTCGTACTACTAACTAAATAAAGCATTTATGGCGTACGACAGCGGTCCCAAAATGGCCGCCTCTGGTGCTGGCTCTGCTCCACTTAACACACCTAAATTATGCTAATCTAACTGTGAGAAGGGAGCCAAAAATTATACACAGGAAAGATTAAATACTCAACTTTCCAGAGGATGAAGATGCTGGAGATTGCATTGTAATATTCCTTGAAATCAGTAACAACACCGAGAGCAACGTGGGAGAACACCATGCTTAATTGGCTACTATTAAAGGAAATAGTTACACCATAGTAGTACTGGGAGGGGATCCACCGGGTAACCTTGATAACGGCTCCCTTCAATTTCGCCACTCTTCCCCCTCAAAGCGAAAACTCTATTCAGGGTGAAGATTGCCATGTGTCGTATCAAGAAATACGTCCCTTGATATTATGCGATATCCTTAAAATATATATTAAGGATACTCGCGCCAGGAGTTAGAACTCTGGAAACCTGTGGTTAATTCTCTGGGAGTATCACTGTAGCCAAATATCCCTTGGAAAGCTGCCTAAAGGAACCTTCCACCAGGACGACATGGCTGAGCCCAAAAATGATATCATAACAGAAACATGCTGTGTTAACTAGCTAAAAAATACACTAAGATCTCAATTATTAAGCCATTTTAGACTTGTGATGATAATGTTGCGGTAAAAACATTAGTATCAAAGCCCTGTAAGAAAGGCCATGAAATCATGGAATAAGGGGATAAATGAAGACCGGGGTCCAATGGGAGTTGGCACATAAAAACACACAAGGCAAAAAAGAATATATAGGGCTCATTTTACATCTACCCCTTGGAAGTGAAATAATCTAAAACAGTAATCATGATGAAGATGATACCCATAAATCTCAATGTTACAATTTGGATGAAAACAAAATTTCTAAAACACAAAAGCAATGAAATGCTTACACCAACAAGATGCCAACAATTACTTTATACATATCTTAAAAGTATGGTAATGCTTACCTCACCAGTAGCATTGGCATTTAGGTATACCCGTAATATTTCTGAAATATTGTTATGTGTGATATCTGCCCTATTCAAAGTCTGAGCCAGTATTGTTGTATGTCTTTGGGCCGAAGGAATTCCCGGATCTTCAATGGCACATACTAAAAGGTGTGAAAGGACACTCAGGAGTTCTTCCTCACTCTCTGTGTCATTCAGAAGAGCCAATTGCAAACTCTGTATAGATGGTAGTGATTCCATATCTATGGGAAAGGAAAAATAATACTTCAGAATCCAGTGACTATTTTCAATTCCAATGTAAAATGTCACATAATATTAAAAGTTCAAATTTTCATGTAAAAATAATGGAAAATATTACATGGGCAATCTATTTTTAAAGGTATCACAAACAAGCTGCTAATTATATCAAACAATTAACAATATGCATCATAGACTAACAATAAACTGTAGTGTCTTTTGACAAATCTATCAATTCACATGATATCTAAGTAAGAAGATTGCTGATGCCAATACCATGATATCTAAGTAAGAAGATTGCTGATGCCATAGTCTTATAATGCCCAGTTGAATTTTAAATTTATAGTTTGGAGGATTTGCTTTATTTTTCAACAAGATTATTTTCAAATACTGTATTGATAAATAAATATGAATGCAAAAATAAAAATTATTTTTGATTAATTCAGAAAATTTGTTTTGTTTCAATTACTCAAGAAAGATGGTGTCTAAATTTTCTTGCGTTCAAATTTCTAAAAATACTGTACAGTATTGTATATCCTATAACTGGAAATTCACAATGAATTCTAGGCACTCATCTGTGTAAAACTATTTTTTTTTCTTCCTTGGAGGAAACTCTTTTCAAGTGCCCAGAACCCATGATCAGTAAGAATTTGACTTTTCCAAAGTAAATATTACTCCACTACAGTAATTATTAAAAATTCATAATAATCAAGTTTTGAAACTGAAACAAAAGTTGAAAGTATGTGTACAATACAATAAAGGTTTAAAGACTGCTCATGAATGGCAGAGGCAAGGCACAGTGACATTGCATTATCAAGCAGAAAAATGCCCTAGAGACTGACCATATATACATATGATCAGTGCCCAAGCTCCCTCTCCACCCAAGCTAGGACCAAGGAGTTGCTGGTGACTCAGCAGATAGACCTGTAGGCTTCCCCAAAACCAACCATCCTTAGATCACAAGGATGATGAGGTTACAACGACCAAAGAAACTACCGAGTTTGAGCATGACTCGCACCCTAGTCTGGCATTCACCAGTAAGGGACATTACCACATCAGCCACTACAACCCTGGGATATATTAATTCTGAACTATTAAAATATTTTATTAACCAAATATTATTTTTTTTCAATCCATAAGGTCTACTGTATAGGCTACTAATGTTGCATGATTTCCCATGTTTGTGTAACAAAACTTAATATCAGTCTTATAAACAGTGGAAAGGAAAAGTTCCTAATTTGAAATAACAATTCAAATAAATGTAATGCCATTAGTATCAATATACAACTGAATAAAATGCTATACTGTATTTAGTAAAATGTACAAAAATTAGAAAAAAAAAAATACAGTACTTAAAATTACTTAACTACATACTACAGTATATCAAAAGTTTGTCTCCTGTAAATGTGCATTAATTTTCTTTATAAAAATATTCAGTAAAAAACAATTAAGGTTTAACATTTTTCAGGTAACAAAACTAAAACTGTATTGTAAACCGTAAATACTATTATCAATTATGCTAAACGGGTAATATAGTACTGTAGTATGGTACTTTAATTCACATCCAAATACATGAACCCTATATTTTTCTAATAGGATTATCGTGTTTTAAGAATATCTGACCATTATTGTTGATGCAAATCTTTCGTTTTTGTGATTCCCCATCCACTTAGATCTAACTAAAATGAGGGGATCCAATGCGATACCTAGGTTTTTAAGGGGAAAACTCTAAATGAGTGTATTATATCTATCATAAAATGCCAATATGAATACATCACACAACATCCAATTGGAACAATATATAATTCCTATGTCATTGATAAAAATCTAGCCAATAAGTACAAAACACAAAAAATATAGCAAGAATAATTACTTGGAGGTTGCAATCTAACCTTAACTAGTCTAGTTTGCTAGGTACTACCTGACTGGAGGTTATGCTACCTTGGATCTATCAAACCTGATCTAAATTTACATACGTCAGTAAAAACACATGGACATGTTCTACACTCTACCTGGTATGCTACAAGGCTGAAAGTGATCATGATTATAAGAAACAGACTTTCAATAATAAAAATTGTTATTTTTATACTCACTTGGTGGTCATATTCCTACTTCGACATTTACCAACACCTTTTTTTAAAAAAAATTTGAAAATTTCCCACATTATTTCCTTCCTATTAACACATGCCTCTGGTAAAGTAATGAGACATGGCAGCAGTTAATGCCAATACAATATCTCAGTCTAAAGGTTGAAACTATTCCCTATCCTGTTGACATCACAAGTCAGTGGGGAGAGGGTAAGCATGTATATAAACTTCACAGTACTGTATTATAAAAATTGCAAATTCTATTATTAAATTTCCATTTATTTCTAAGAATCTCTCATGATGTTCATATTGCTAATTCCCACACTCTGCTGAAGCTGGGACACCAGTGAAGGAAAGAGATAGATCATTTATAGAATAAAAATATGATAAAATATTGAAATTCTATAGTCAACTGGTCTAGATTGATGGTAAAAAAAATATATTTCAAAATAGTTTGAAATAAAGAACTCCAGAATTTTTTCTAAAATATTTGAAATTCAGGACTTAGGATTGTTTCTAAATGATATCTTATTTCTAATTAGCTATCTATATAACCACAGAACCACGTAAATAAAACTGGAATATTTGTAACATACGATAATTACAAATCAACCAAAATCAAAAAGGTTATAGAATACATCAACAGTAGCCACTATGGGACCTAAGCCCAGCAATCTTGATAAGTAAAACTGGATTCTTCAAGACAAATTTTAACAAACACCTATCTAGTACACCAGTCAGCTGCCACTAGAACTCTTTCAAAAGAAAAATTTCTGCAGAAATTGAGGGAAGGAGTGGTACTTCCAATACCATGAACCTTAAACTTCATGGTTTTTACTGGATTTAGATCCAATTCTAGTGGTGCGGATAACTTCAAAATAATAAGGGAAACTTGTAAATGGTAACACGAGCATGAAACTTGGCATAATGATTCTTCTTGACCTTCTGTCTCATCATCAACCTCCAGCCACAAAAATTTTGCCCTTTTTCAAGATGGGCGGCAGGTTTTCAAAATAGCTTCTTGTGGATATCTGTATGTTGACATTTAATTGGTTAATTACCTTAATATTCCTAAGTCAATCTCACTTTTTGTTAAAATATTGAAAGCAAGCCTTTACATACTCAGCATACATAATTTTCTGCCTAGAAATATCCAAGACGGCTGTAACTACTGTATATAAAGCATGTCTGCCAAAAACCCAAAAATTGATACTATACTCAATTTCACAAACAAGGTAAAACATCAGGTAATATACAGATTTAGGGTAACCAGCATGATCAGCTTATCTTTTTTAAGTTAGAAATCATTTAGACCCCACTTAATTCATGTTCATCTCCATTCAAAAAATTGATAATTAGCTAAATGTAACAGTGTAAGTGTAGTGTCAGTGCTCTACCATGGCACACTATTTGATACTAAAGCTGTGAGACTTTGTATGGTGTTCAGAGCTAGCTAATGGTAGACATTTGTCATTAGTTTTCCGAATGTTGTTTAGCTAGCCTCAGTTCAATGTTGAACAGCCACACCTAAATTGACAGGATGCGTCACCGCAGAGTATAGCCAATCTAAAGATGGGGCTTTAGTCTTCTAGAAGGTATACAGATTACATGGGAATTAAATAGAATTAAATGAATGATTGGGCTAAGGAGAGGAATATGATATATCTGAGCCTAGTTGTCTCCCATATCTCAAAGTGCATACTTTATATGTTGTATAGATAGTAAAAGGATAAACCTTCGGCCTATAGAACAAAAGCAATGGCGGAACAATCTTGGAAATTGACGTCATTCCTGAAGGAAGATAGTATGACTAACTGGAAGCTTTATTGCTTTATACCGAGGACATACGTGAAAGACTAGTGGATGCATCTGGAGTTGATTATGTTACCCTTGCTTCACGGAAGAATGAGGGACCAACACTCCTGACGGACAAGAGATGTCCAAGACAAGCATTACGTAATATGAAGTCTTCATTTAATCCCAAAAGGCTTGATGAGGGCAATGGAATTCTGAAAACCTTTGAAAATAACAATCCTACACAGCATGAATCACGTATACTGAAGTTCAAAACCAGGAAAAGGAAGCCATTGTGTAAGACAAAAGATGATGCCTCATCAGCAAAATTCACACATTGTATAGTAGTCAGAATGCAGGTGAAGATGATGCAGAAGAATCTGAGACTGAGATAGAAGGATTCTGCTTTACTTATGACAGACATGCACCAATCAAAGATTCACAGCTTGCCAGGTTATTGACATTACACGTAAAGCTGCAATGATGTGCCATCAACCCACTACATGAGAAACTTCTGGCTAAGCTTAGTACTGGATGTATATATGATTCCCAGGACCATGTGTATCACCCATCTTGTCTAACAAGCATGTACAACTGGTAAAGAGCCTGGCCTAATTCCCAGAATATTGGAGATGATTATGTGCAGTACAGAAAAGAGACGTATCGCTACTTTGCTGAGCTTGAGATGTATGAAGCAGTTGACTACAGATGTGAGCTGCTAATTTACAAAGGTAGAACTTTAAAATTTGTACAAAAAAAAAAAAAAAAAGACTGGAACCACTAAATGTTGATGCTCCTTTGTTCACTGAATTTGGTTGAAAAAAACAGATATAGTATGAAAGTAATGGGCCAAGAACACTAACTTAGAAATACCAGATACTGTATTGCATTTCTATACCCACAATGATGGCCATCAACAATGATTTTGCAATCTATTACATAAAAATTCAATAATAATGCAAGGAATTGAGAAACACGAGATTGCTTAAGAACGCTAACTTTTATCCAGTGGCGGGATAGGATCCAGACTACCAACTCAGCCTTCTTCCTCGCAATATAGTTCACTAAAAGAGTAACTAGGATTGTGAGAATGCAAGGGTTTAGCAGCAGAAGATTCTAAAGTAAATTAAGAATCTGAGGCATAGAGAAGGGATCTTCACTGTTTAAGGCTCTGTAAAAATTCAGAACCCATACAGAATTATAGAGTAATACCACCAAACATGACTTGAGATGTTAGGTTACGGTTAGTAGTCGAACAAGTAAATCAGAATTACTGCCTTTGAAAGAAGACTTACAAGCCTTCTGAGATTAACAAAGGAAGCTATTACATAAAGAGCTTTCAAGTTCATCATTATAAAAACTTAGGTGGTTAAATGCTGTATTAAAGAACAGTGCTGGTATATCATCATTGTTATCTTCCCTGCACTAACCAACTAGCCTAATCATCTCTGAATTTCTCTCCTTGACTGAAAACAAAGCTCATTTGCACTCTGAACTTGAAAATGACAAATTTGGAGATAATTTGTACTTTTCCCTAACTAATACAAACTGGAGTTATTTGTTTTATCTCTTGGCAAAGCTGGAAGGTAGCCATTAGACTTAAAGCGCGAGGTGGCAACCCTGCCTAACAGCTTGAGTGGGCAGGCCGGGGCTTGGCTAGGTACCGCCACCTCTATACATACTCTCACAGTTGTGAGCTACATCACTTTTGATTGCAAGCAGGACTTGTGGGGGACAGTTGATGGCAGGCCAATTTATATAAATAACTCCAAGTTTGTATCAGTTAAGGAAAAATACAAACTATCTCCGAATTTGTAATTTGTTCCCATACTAACAAAACTTCCATTATTTATTTGGATGACTCACTCTTAGGTGGGTGGTAGTCCTAAGTCTGGCATGGACATTGACCAAGTTTTAACTAGTACAGTGTATGACTGTGGTCTAGGGAAAACTTAACACCTCGCAAAAATATACAGAGTATAATAACGGCCTGAGCAATTCAATGTAATGAGAGTTTGTTGTCTTGTATAAACACATTTTGAGTTCATATAGGAAAAAGCAAGACATTTCCTATTACGTACCTCACAGAAAACAATGGGGACGTGGACAGTGATAATTACCTGCAGAGCTTGAAACCACCTTGCAGAGGGACCTGTGGTGCAGTACCCCATGGGAGGGGAAGATGAAGAAAGGAAAAGACAGACATACTCTCATTCATCCCAGTCCTAACCTGGGTAACCGATGCCCTCAACCAACTGCTACTTGTCCATCAAGGAGCCTGAAGTATTCTTAAATCAGTTGTTGAGCAGCCACTACAGGATCAATAGTAAAAGTATCGAGCCTCCTGTGGATTACGTCTTTTAGGTAATGGGCTGTGAAGGTAGCTTGTCTCTTTCACACACCCGCTTGTAGTACTTGCAACACAGAAAAGCTGCATTTAAATTCCAAGGACGTACCAATGCCCCTGAAATAATGAGCTCTAGGTCGTTGAGTTGGAGGAGAATCAGGAGCCAAGGCTCTTGTGATCACCTGACGAATCCAGGAGACAGCGTTCTTAATGATCCTCCTCTTTACTCTACCTGGGCTAACAAACAGAGGTATTAGTCGGGGCCGTGTTGCTGCAGTGCGTTTAATATAGTATTTCAAACTCCTCACTGGGCATAGTAACAACTGATCTGGGTCATTGGTTACAGAACGAAGACTCGCAATCTGAAAGGGCCCGAATCTAGGATCCAGTGCCCCAGGATTTTGAGTTATAGTAATAGACTCAGGGACGAAGCTGAGTGCCACATACCCCATCCCCTTGAATGGGCGATGTCATACAAGAGGCCATGAAGTTCACTGACTCTCTTTGTCAAGGCTAAAGCGAGCAGGAACGCAATCTTCAAAGTGAGGTTTCGGTCAATAGCACGGCGTAAAGGTTTGTAGGGAGGTCCTTTTGAGGAACTCAAGACGCAAACCACGTTCCACAGAGGAGGCCTAATCTTTGACAGAGGGCAAGTGATTTCAACTCAGTATGAGTAAAGAAAGCTCTAATGAGGAGGAAATGACAACTCCTTTCAGCTTAAAGGCGAGGCTCAAGGCTGAGCGATAACCTTTCACCACCGAGACGGAAAGAAGCTTTTCCTCCGGACGGTATACAAGGAACTCCGCTATTACTGGTATAGTGGCATCGAGAGAAGAGATATTCCTTCCACAACACCAACCTCACAAGACACTCCATTTTACCTGGTAGACTGAGTTCGAGGACTTACGCAAGTAACAGGTCATTCTTTCCGCAACTTGTCGTCAAAAGCCCTACTGAGAGAGGAGACGCTGGATAGTCTACAGGCGTGAAGTCAAGCAACCGCACTGTTCTGTGAAAGATGTTCGCGTGTGGTTGTTTGAGCAGATCTGGTCGTGGAAGAAGCTCTCTCGGTAGATCTACTAAAAGTTGCAGGAGGTCTGGAAACCACTCTGCATGATGCCATAGCAAAGCTACAAGGGTTATCATTAGATCTTTGGATGCTCTGGTATTGTTGAGCAGTCTTCTCATCAGAAAAAACAGGAGAAAGGCGTACACATCGATGCTGTCCATTCGGGGAACCCCACAAAGTCAGGACTTTGTTGGCTATCTGATGATTCAAAGACCATTAGGAGCCTACTATCCGAGTCTCTCTGCTCATACTGTCGGTGTGCACTTTCCTCTTGCCTGAAATGATGTGAGCTGATAGACACCGAATGTTCTTTTGACCATCTGAGGATGTTTACTGCAAGACAGCATAGAGGCTGCAAAAAGGGTACGCCTTGTTTGTTTATGTAAGCCACTACTGTGGTGTTGTCGCGTATCCACACCACAGAGAAATCTACCAGCAACTGTTGGAACTGATGAAGAGCTAGGTATGCTGGTACCTTTCTGACTCTGACCAAAGGCTGGAGATCGTGTGATGCAGCAAGTGAGCCCCTCACCCTTCTTTTGATGCAGCTGGGAAGAGCATCAAATCTGGAGGAGGGACGAGAAGGTCCTGACCTCTGCGTCATCCACCAATTCAAGGGCATCAACTGATCCTGATTAATGGGAACTCAAGTGTCCGGTTGATCTGAGTGTTGGTTTCACACGGACGTTAGTTGCCATTGCAGGGATCTTATCCTGAGGCAGCCGTTTGGAACCAGACAGAGAAGAGAAGTTAGGTGACCTAACAGACTACACCAATGAGAGGCTGGAAGAATTTCTTTTCCGAGGAAGGGTGAAGCCACTTCTCTGTCTCTGTACTCTTTCGTCTCATGGGAAGACTTTCTGTTGGACAGTGTCTATTATCATACTGAGGTATACAAGTCTTCAGAAGGTAGCAGTGATGACTTTTCGAGATTTATCAGGACCCCAGATCCTGGGAACTTAAGAGGCATGTCTCGGTAACGAAGGAGGGTCGTCTCCGAGTCTGCCAGGATTAGCCATTCGTCCAGGTATCTGAGGAGACGAATGCTGTTCAAGTGAGCCCAAGGTGACATTTGGGCGAACACTGGTAAAGACCTGAGGAGCTGCCGCAAGACCAACTCATAGAACCTTGAACTGATATCACTTGATCTCATGTATGAACCTTAGATACTTCCTTGAAGACGGAGGCATTGGGATCTGGAAGTATGCGTCCTTTAGATCCAATTTGCACATGAAGTTTCTAGGTCAAACCGCCTGAATGACCGTGTCTGTCGTCTCCATTCTAAGCCGAGTCTGTTGCACAAACTTATTCAGAGAGAAGGGATCGATGACTGGTCTCCAGAGCCCAGTAGCCCTTTTCACTAGAACAAATCAACTGTAAAAGCCTGAGGACCCCTCCGCATCCTCTTGGAGAGCGCCCTTCTGCAGCATGGTCTGGACTTTGGCCCTGAGGGCCACAGCTCCTTTGTAGATCCCTTCACAGAGAAGCTTAGATGCACTGGATCCCAAGTCAGAGGAGGGAAAGATTGAATGAATGGGACACAATACCATAGAGAGATCACTTCAACCGTCCAGGGATCTGCCCCGTGGAACTGCCACCTCTGCCACAGGGGCTGCAAGCATCCTACCCCAGGTGGTAGGTGAAGAGGAATGCTATTCCTAGTGGGAGTGACCACCTCGGCCAATACTCTTTCCTCCCTTCTTTCCTCTGAAAGACTTGTTCCCTTTCTGGCCTTTGGACTGAAAGGGCCGCTTAGACACCTTAGTAGATCTCAGGACCTACAAAGGTGTCTAAGCAGACCTTGAGGTTGAAGGATGAGAAGAAGGTGCTTGCTGACTATGAAAAGACTGGGTAGGTCTACCATAGGGCCTCAATGTCATGGCCCTATGGAGGAGAGAATCGTTTGATGATTTCCTCCATCATTTAGCAGCCCTTTCTATCTCCTCTGGAACGAAGAGAGAAGACCCCTCAAGGGTGGAATTCCTCAACCAGGAGACTTCCACCTTCGGCAATTGATTGTGGAATTTCCCTATGACGTTATCCCTTCTCTTGAGTATAGCGTTCACCCACAAGTTGACGACGTGGTGGGATAAGAACTCAAGAGTTTGGGTACCCGACAAAAGGAAAGACTCCAAAGTCTTCCTGGCCAACTCATTAGAAAGGTCATGGAAGCGTACCATGAAGCCCAACGATCCTAGCCATAGGTCAAGCCATGAAGCCGCGTACTTCACGCCTCTCTCTATGTTAAGGAGTTCGACTGCCAAGAGGGAGGCCCTCAGAGAGGAGAGGGTTTGAGCCAGAAGACCCGTTGTTAGAGACTCTACTGAAGGGTCGAGGAACATGGTGGAATGTGGTTCCCCATTATCTCAAAGTACTTCCTTTGAAGGACAAAAAGGAAGTGGCAGGGACCAAGTGGAAGAACCTGCCCTCAAGAAACTAGAAGTTCCGCTATCTGAGCGATAGCTTTCATTTTGCCGGCCATCAAGCCTTTAGACCAGGGCAAAGCTACACTAGTTCTATGAGGCCTCTGGGTCTCGAACATTTCATCAGGAACCCTATCCTTACCCTCCTGGGTGGTGGTGCCAAAAGTTGACAGCCTATTGATGGCCCTCATGTAAGAGAGGACCTGCCAAAAGGTGTAATCTGACTCTCATCTCTCTTGCTCAGAGAGAAAGTTCAGACTAGCTGCCTTTGGAAGATTTTCCTAATCTGTATCCAAGGCATCTTCCACCTCCAGGCTCACATCCAGTGCTTGGGGTAGGTCAGGGTCGTCAATGGTGTCGACAGACGGACCTGCCACAGGGGACCTTCTGTGTGCCTCAGCCAAACGAGCTTCCCTTGCAGCAGCGTTCTTAGGTTTCATCTTAGTGCCCTCAGACACCCTTCGCACAGGAAGTTCCTCCACGATGTTAGGAGGTGAAACTTGCGAGGACTTCAAGACACCGGCAGCCTAAGCTTTGACAGTGGGAGCTGAAGGCTCTTCCTCAGGAGGAGTTAAGTTATCAGACGCTGGTCCTGAAGCACTACCTTAATTTCTTGAGGGTTGAAGGGATGGACAGCTATCTCCCTCGGCGAAACAATGTCCCTACTCGTCCTAGGGTGGATGAAGTCGGCGTGAGGTGGTGTTACACCTCTCATCCTTCTCTTCTGCCTCTTAGTCATGGTTTCCCTTGCCTTAACCGCAGTAAAAGGCAGGTTGGCCATGTAAGAGTCAGATGAAAGATGACCCTTGGCACGATATCGAGATGAATGTGATCTCCGTGCCTTGTCCGACGCTGGTCTCCTGCTAGGTCGAGACTCCAAAGAGACGAACTTGAAGAGGACTCCAAAGGAATCCTTGGGGTAGCTGTGACTGGAGCAGTAGGAGGCTGTGGCGGTGGAGGAGCCACACCCAGACACTTTTGCAGGGTAGAGAGGAAGGTGCTTACTCATACAGGAAGCTCAGAGTTTAAGCAAGCCATGGGCTTCCCTTGGAGGTCCAGGAAGAGAATGTCCCTTAGGGGGAGCTCTAGAGGGAGCATGCGTCGATGTAGGGGAGAGTCTCTGCTGCAGAGGAACATGAACATGTTCCTTCAATGGATGAGAAGGACGATCCGGACTAATAGGGACATTAGCGATCCTATTAGGAGCCTCCTAAAACACTCTGGAAAGAGTAGAGGCCTGCCATAGGAGGTGGTAGAAGCCGAAGGTGTTGGTACCACACTTGCTCGTGGTTCTGAAACCTCTGCACGTGAACTGCTTACGGAAATCGCTGATTTGCAAGCAAAATCGTGAGTTTCGTGCGACAACGGGTGCGATTCACGAGCAGAAGTGCTCACAATGGGAGCACTAGGAGCCATACTGGATGAGGAAAGTATAACACATACCTGCTGCGGCAAAAAAGCACCTCCGCCTGACAAAGTCGGTAGAAAGGGCCTCTGAGTAGAGGAACCCTAAGCATTGGAGACCGCATCACATCAGGACGGCCTTCCGAGCATTGCATAGGCGAACGATTTGCCAAAACACCCCAGGCGGTAGAAGGCACTCAAGGTTTAGCTGGACGCTTGTCTGATCAGTCTCATGATCAGGTTCAGTACGAGGTCGTTTAGGAGAAGGACGGGTTGAGGCGTGTGCAGACGATTTTTCGAAAAACAATTATTCAAAAAACTTTTTTCGAAAACCAATTATTCAAAAACAGTTGTTCAAATGTGGATTTGTTCGAATTTACAATTGATCGAATTACAAGATATTCAAATAGGAAATTTTTCTAAATTTATGTTCTTCGAATCCATAGCATACTTTACTTAACCATAAAGAAGAATATGATTAATATCAATTAAAGAATATTTTAAGTTTATTAGTTTTATTTACATATCTTTGCACATTTATGTCAAATAAAACATTCTTTTAAAACAATTAAAAATCATTATTAATATAAAAAAGGAAATCAGACACTTTATTACATCCTTAGATTATGGGCTACTGTACAAAGATACCTTATCTCGTCTTGATATTCTTCAAAGTTGTCTACTAGTTTCTTGAGACGTCTTGCACTTTCTTTATATTTCCGGGTACTTCTTTCACATTCTTCACCTCTTTTTGATTTTACTGTTTCAATTTCATTGAGAGATTATTCTCTTTCAAGCGCGTCAATGACTTTCTATAATGATGAGTGAGCAGCGCCGACTTGCAGAGAAAATGCTCGATGCCAACCCGCAATCGAATTATTTGTCTTTGGGAGATTATTCTTAACTCTTTCAAAGCAAGACCAAATATTTATACCAAACAAAGGTGAACGACGAGCATTTCATTTACTACCGGAAGTAATTCGGGTGAAGATAACTCCTGTTCTACTAAATTTTCAAAAGTTTCATGTATAGTATAAAGTTGTTTCGGGACAGTTTTGACAGTACCTTAGCTGAACAAATTCCGACACAAAGTTAAAACATCAAGATTTACGGATGTGGAAAATATTAATATTCTCACTTCCTCCAGACAGGAGTCAAAAAGAAGAAAATCTTCATTCTTGAAAGTCTTCATATATCCGACTGAAAACACTATATCCTTCCTATAATTGGGTGTAAAGAGTCCACAATTTCCTTGCGAGCGAACTTTTCTAATTGAGAGCTTAATACTGTTTACAATTGGCAATCCTTGAGCTCCAGATTCACTAATATCCGACGATGCATTTGAAATCATATAATGATGGGAGTCACGTGTACCATTTGCATCCTTCAACTTTTCCTTACATTTTCACACTTCTATTTCAGCTGGATTGCCTGAATGATTACAATATGTTCTTTAGATATAGAAACATCTTTTAGCGTTATAGCACGACATTTACAGTAATTTGAAAACTTATGGCACTTCCATGTTTTATCTTGTATTTGCTTGTCTTTAACTAATAAATGTCCGTTCTCTACTAATATGAGCTTTTCTTTTTCACTCTTAACGAACTCAGCTTCGATTTTATTTTCATTTTATTTTATAAATGTATTCAAGAAAAACCATCAAATTGAGTTGCTTCACATGTAACTACTCATTCGATTATTAATGTTTATTTTCAAAACCAGGATTTGTTTACGGTTATTTTTTTTTTATACAAATGTATTTAAAAGACAAAACAATGCAATTGAGTTGTTTCTCACATAACTACTCATTTGCTTATAAACCAGGAATATCATATATTCTTACTCTTACTCAACAAGTGGCTGTAACTCACAGATTCGAACAATATTAATTTCGAAAAATTGCTTATTCGAATATCTTGTAATTCGATCAGTGGCAAATCCAAACACATACACATTCGAACAATTGTTTTTGAATAGTTGCTTTTCTTTAACAAAAAAAAAAAAGCTTTTCAAACAATTGTCTTTCGAATAATTGTTTTTCTAAAAATCGTCAGCAAATCGGGCTGAGGGGCTACGCGCTGATGGACTGTGTCAACACCTACCTCTACCTCTAGACGAGAAACATCTAGACCTTGACGTGAATGTACTGTTCATGAACGGGAGCATCTAGCTCTTATTGGAGAACGGTGTGAACGCCATGAATATCTAGCTCACGAACGTGAGCGTTAGCCTCGCGAACGTGAATGTCGTTCTCGTGAACGGCACTCTCCCGAGCGTGAGCGTTGCCCTCGTGAACTGGAACTTCGTCCTACTGCTCTAGATCGTCGAGATCAACAACGTAAGCGTTTGGACTAAGGTCTAGACTGGAATTCTCGTGATCATGCAGAGCGCGACCACGAGACTTCTCCTCGTGAAATGGAATGCCTCTGAGGAAAGCGCTCAGATCGATGGTCTCGTGAGCGTGAAGATCTAGAGCAAGAACGCCTTCCAGAAGAAGAGCGTTCGGATTGTGATGACCTACGATCGAGATGATCTTCCGATTGTAGCAAAAGACAATCAGGAAAAAGAATGTCCCAAAAGGACGAGAAGATGGAGAGGCTCGTCCTTGCGCGCTGCTAGTGGGAGGAGTACCGATCACTAGAAGATAATCACCTACAGCCAAAGAGTTCCTGTGGGAAGAAACAGAAGGCTGGAGGTTACAAGACAACAAGGTCCCAGGATGGTGAGAAGAGTTGTCGTCAGCAGGAGACCGTTGAATGGGCGAACGCGAGCAATCACCTCGTCCACGCGTGGAAAGTCCAGTAAAGGGCGACAGATGGACTTCGCAAAGCTCCAAAGCCTGAGATGTTGAAGGCTCTGGAGAAGGGTCTTTTCTGGCACTGCGCTGAAAGAGACGAACAAGTTCTTCCTTCAAAGGGAGTGCAGAAGCCCCTATGTTGGCCATAACTGCAACACATCTGCAAGGGAAAATGGCTACCCGACGGCTGGAGGTGAAGTTGCTCCTCTAGGGGAAGCAACTACACCCCCGTTACCCCGGGGTTGCCAAGGAGTTAGTCAGTCTGCACTCCTGCTCAATCGTCCCTCAGAAGAGCGCAAATGAGAAGGAGCTTTAGAAAGAGATTTCGAGGTGCAAGAAGAACGCGCTTTCCTCACCCCTGAGGGAGAAAGATTCCATTTAGCCTTCTTTCTGCGCTGACCAAATTTCTCCCATTGGGAGGCAGGCCACTCCCTACACTCTGCACAGGGCTAACCCTGCTCGCATGTATGCCCTCTACACGAAAGACACAGAAACTACGAGTCGGTATCCAGCGATGACATGGAGGTTCCGCCTGCAGCACCCTCGCGCCCAGGACAGGATCTAATGAAGGCGATCCGAAGAAAGCACGCACACCTGAGAAGAAAAAGAAATTAAAGATGCCCAATGACAGCCTTGGGAGGAGAGAGAGAGGAGACGTCCACTCTCTACCAAGCCAAAAGAAAACGTGATGTGATGTAGCTCACAGCTGTGAGAGTACATATAAGAGGTAGCTGGGTACCACCCAGCACCCCCCCCCCGGGCCTACCTACTCAAGCAGTTAGGCAGGGTTGCCAACTTGCCCTTTACGAGTAATGACTACCTTCCAGCTTCGCTGAAAGATAATCCAAATAAATAATGGAAGGTTTGTTAGTATGGGAACAAAGAACTTTTCCATGAAAAGAACAGTGAGGCGTTTGCACACCTCACAAAGGTTATTCAAATCACAGTACTGTCCTTGTGCAGTAAGAGCTAACAAATCCAGAGAAAGACATCTTAAAACACACTAAAACATATCGCAATCTGGAGCCGGGAGAACGGATAGTTGTCCAACCAATGTAACACCAGTGTCTCATTACTTTATTAGAGGCAAGTGTCCATTAAAAGGAGAGATGGAAAATTTCAAAAATTTTACAGGTAAATGTTGATAAACCGAACTTCAAGAGATGAAGCAATATGGCCATTGGAGAGGTCTTAAAAATACTACAAAATACTTGTTATAAGTATTAAACAAATTTACTTTACAGTGTTTCAATAAAATTAACTAAGCATACATTATCAAACATACTTAAAAAAAGTCATATGACATACCAAATCCTAAGGTTTCTCCAAAGTTATGTAAGAATTCAAACACCATTAGGATATTCCCAAATGCCTCAGGTGGAAGTCGCAGGCCTTCCAGACGAGCAACTTCCGGTAACGGTACATGATCAGTCAACTCCATATCTTCCTTCACTTCCTTCAGTAAGAGATTAAGTTCTCGGGCTTGTAATCTCTCTTCTCGTTTCCTAAATTAAGATTATCACAGATTAATAACCTGAATAAATAACATGCTTAGATTTCACAAGCCCACCATAAACATGGCCTATGAATTTCTTTTTCCGCTCACTGTGAATAAAGTCACTGCAAGCACACGGTATTTTGTTTTGAAATTACTTTGTTGTATTGTATATTACTCGGTTGTATTGCATACTTTAGTCTTCTAATCCGTGAAAAATATTTACCTTTCTCGTGTTGCACGTTTCTCTTCCTTCATTTCTTCTCTTCTTCTTTCCCTGTCCTCATGACGTTTTCTTGCTTCAATGGCTCGGACCAAAACCCCATGATATCTCCGCCTCTCCCGCTCCTAGTTTGTTAAAGGACAATAAATAATGGCTGGACAAGAGCAGTGTGTGATATCAAAGCAAAAGCTATGATAGGCTCAAAATGACAGCAAAGAAAATGAGAAAAAACTGACAAAGCTAAATGCATATCATCACAGCAGTTATCAAAAGTAGCTTATACCTACAAATCTTATTCAGAAAAGTGAGCCTTGTTGTTGTCAATATACTCTTAAAAATCTATAAAAAAGGCAAGCAAAAATTAATTAACCTTGCAATAAAAGTCAATAGTAGTGCTAAAAATATAAAATTAAATTTAAGCTATTTCCTTATGTTTAAATAGATCTGAAAGCATAGAACTCCAAAAAATCATGCTACAATCTGCAAACGATGAATATGACATGAAAAATATTTATGCACCATGATAGTTGAAAATTAGATATAGATATTATAAACACCAATGTCCAGAAATCATACAGTAACCACACCACAAGGAAATTACACACCACTTTGAATATCCAAGGAAGGTATAGCTTTTCTACTAATGAAAAATGTTCACTCTAAACATACTTTTAAGTGGTTTCCAGCAAATTACAGATATTGCATACATACATGCAAGAAAGCTAAAATTTTGTATTAATAAGAAAGATTCATTTGAAATTTACTTTTCAGTGGATTAAAAAAAATGCCAGATCTTGTATTTTCAGCAAGGAATAAGTTGTACAAAACTCTTTTGGGAATTGGGGTTAAAACTTATTTGCTTTCTTTTATAGGTGTTTTTTAAGAAAGTTAACTATTCTCTCTAGCAAATATATACTTAATATAACTCTTGTATGTTTCACAAAAAAGTAAATTAACTGTAAAATAAAACTTTTGAATGCAAATCATCTTGAAGTGAATTATATAAATAGCATCAAATCTCTGCAATGAATTATATAAATTGCATCAAATCATCTTGAAGTGGATGATACACATTGCATAAAAAAGACAGGCTACTTTCAAAGTCGCTGTTAAGCTGTACCCACACTGGCAGCAATTTGGCAGGTGCTGGCCTGACCAGAATATAAAAAATACATGCTATATTTAGGAGGAAACTCAGAGCATAAGTGTCTCCTATCTAATTATTCTAAGAAGGACTTGTAAAGTCAGTGAAATATTTAGTATTCATATCAAATGATTTTAAACAAAAGATTGCTTTAATTTATATACAATGTAAAACAAATGTGGGTGTTGTTATATGTAAGCCAGTGCCAAGAGCATACAACTGCCAACATTTTTGCATTTACATACATTTTTCCTTAGCCTGATAAGGGGCAATATTAGTCTTATAACTTTTGTGGTAAGTACTGCAATGCAAGATTTTATGGTGATGGAAGTTTAATGTTAACAAAATCCAAGTGAAAAGCAATTAATGAAATATTAACCACAAGCAAGTAACTAATCATATTTAAAGTTTCAAATATCTAACATGTATTATCGAATGCAGTTTGCTCTCTATAAAATCAGAAAGCCTATACTGTACAGTATGAAATAATGATTCATAAATAAATCAATAAATTTAAGTTTTATACATAAATACTGTATATGAAAATTTTACTTAACACTATACTGCAATTAAGAACCCAACATTGCATAAAATGATCTAGAATTATCATCAAGGGCATCAAAAGTATGAGTTAAATAATATCATCTTGCATACAACTCAAAGGCTTGCACACTATCCAGTTATTGCCTGCCACCGCTGTGCGTCTGAAGACAGCCAGCTCTTAACTTCAAAAGCATAAAACGACTCAAGCCTGTACCAGACGAATCACCTCATGTGTTGAACTAGCTTTGGGCAAGACTAAATAAATTTTGTTAATACTTTTAGGTAATGCATTTCCAAGCAAAATGTGTCTAACAGATTACAAAACCAATCCATGTCTTCATTGCTTAACAATTGAGAAAGAGAGAGACTTAAATATATTTCAAAAACTACAAGAATATTAATTTGCATAATTACCATGAGGCAAACTTACCTGACTTAAAAAAAACAAAAATACAAAGAGAGAGAGAGAGAGAGAGAGAGAGAGAGAGAGAGAGAGAGAGAGAGAGAGAGAGAGAGAGAGAGAGAGAGAGAGAGAGAGAGAGAGAGATTTATATTAAAGCAAAAACATGCAAGCATGAACACAATTGTCTGCAGAAATCTAATACAATGGATAAATCATATCAAACAGAAATTTCTTTTCATCAAATCAGAAAATCATCACAACTGCACACTACTAATGAATCACAAAAGTTGCTTTCAGTAGCCCTATATACAAGTTTAAAATTCTCAGCTCAGAAACTACATAAAGAATTGAAAATCTGCTTCATTTATCAATCAAACATGATAGTTCTTAATATGCCAATTTCCTCAACAAGCATAATTTTCTAGATGATCAGTACCTATAAAACATTTTACAGCAACAATAAATATCCTAAACCTATAAAAATCCTTTACTGCAATTTTACTACAATGTATTAATGTCAACATAGTGTAATCATGCCTCTTGATTATTTCCTATATAATTTGAAACTTGCTTGTTACATTTCATTATAAAATCATATTAACAAGCATCTTTAACAAACCACGAGGTATAGACTCTGTTCAATCCCTCACCTGAACCTTAAAAATTCCCTTCTTTCAGATTATATGATAAAAAGGGCATTCATCTACTACTTTCAATAAAAAATAACAGCAATACAAGTAAACTGAGCAAGAAATGAGGAAGTGATGTATAAATAATCAAGGCTTACTTATGTTTGCAAACTTAAAACCAATTTTGCCTTTTTTCTTTATAAAAGCTAACCGTCCTGCTCCTGCTTTCTCCTTAACCAGCATAAAGAATCACGATAGGAATAACAAATGTACAAATTTGCATGATATCATTTTGATTAGTTTAATGTTTCAAATGCAATGTAGAGAGCAACAATTAAGCAATCACTTTATATTCTATCATGCTAAAAGTAATATTAGGTTCTTAACTCTCAACATGATGCAGAGATTTGATGTTTCATCATATAAGGGTCCAAGACATAACATAAAAAGTGATTTTATGAATTTTAAAGACAAAAAATATTTTATATGAATTATTCACTAATTCCCATGTAATTCATTCATTTCCTTTCTTCACTGGGCTATATTTCCTGTTGGAGCCCTTGGGTGTATAGCATCCTGTTTTTCCAAATAGGGTTGTAACGTAGCTATCAATAATCATTATAAACAAAAGTATATTTTCTTCCCCCATTTATAAAACAAACCAACAACCTCTGGACCAGATAGTTGTGTCAAGTACAGTACACATTATAAATGAGCTCTGATTCTAAATCCAAAACAATCTACTTATTAGAGCAAAAGAAATACATCCTGCATAATTGTACATAATTTGGGGAAAATCAATCCAGAATTCAATTAATTAATAAATGAACAAAATCCATGACCTATCAGATCACAAAGGATATATAAATGTATATTTATTTATTTTTTTTGCCATTCTAAGAAACTGATCATACTACAGTTTCATCTTTAATCTCATAAAGAGGGCCAATAAAATTTGTTCTGAATTTGAATGTAAAACTAGAGAATTTGAAGAGACCAAAGAAAATGAATGAGTATTTAGCTAAGGATGAATGAATATTTAGCAACACAACTTGTATCAAAAGAATGTTTTAATGATACTGCAAAACTTTATCTAAATACAAGAAATTCTGAACAAGTGCCTAAATCTCATTTATTTTATGAAAGTATCTTTTGAAACAACTGGATATTTTTATATTATTAATGCAAAAATAAACCTGGAGAGTAACAATGTTCGATAAAACCTTTACATTTTTATTAGCACTTTTAACCAAGCAATATAGAATGAAACATGAAAATTGTACAAGGCTTTTACCAACAGGATTATAAAGACTATGTAGAATAACAGCAGTACTTTCTAATAACATTTCAACTTCAAAAACTATCCTCCAAAAGGATATACAAACTATTTGTTATAACTTCTTAAAATACTGCTTATTGTTTCATGTAAATTTTCACACTTTTATTGTTTACTATTCAAGGATATAGAGCAATTGTTCAGAATCTAGTTGCTTCCTCTAAGTTATAAAATATCATCACCTTCAAATAACTTTAAAAAAAGATTGACTGTGCTAATATTGTAGTTAAAACTACTTCAGCCCTTAAATAAAGTATAATAGGATATGTATTCAATTACATCTAATGATGTATATAGATATATATGCGTGTGTTTATGTATTCAGTTACACTTTGATAAATTATATATATATATATATATATATATATATAATATATATATATATAATATATATATATATATATACATATATATATATATATATATATATATATATATACATATATATATATATATAAATAGTATATCCTTAAAAATGTTCCTAAATGAAATTTTTCTTATAATACTTTTTATATCTTGCAGAGTTTTTGTTCTTGAAACTCATCTTAATCTGACAATCATGTCATATTTTTCTGAGATACTGTATTTATTCAGTCCTGCTTCTTTTTCCTTGATGGAAAGGCATGTGCACGTCTGTAATAAAATTAGTAACTTGTGCAAAATATAATGGAATTTATCTGCATGTTACAATATGAAGCAGTTGGTGATTTAATATTATACAACCATCACTTTCCTTTTGAAACAAACAAACATGTTTCAAGAACTGTTCTTCGAGAAAGAAAAAAAAATTGTTAGTACCTAGACTATTTGGCATAAACAATAATTTTTTTGCACAGGTATTGAAATGTTTTATATCTTGGTGTTATAAGTGTACTTCACAGGACACATCCCATTTCTCCAACACAGGAATTAATACACCCTGTACTGTTTTACCCTATCGTAATCCAATATTTTCATTTGAGGATATACTGTATAAGCATTAGTGTTATTTTTAATAAATTATTTTCACTTTTACTATAATGTTAAACTTTGACTTTATTACAAAGTTGAATTAACCCTAACAGGCTGGAGGAAAAGGATTAGTTTTATTAATGGAGTTCATTCATTGAATTTCATTCTGTAAAAGTTCAATATTTGAGTAAATAAATAGGGCTAAATATTCTGAGATGAGAAAAGTTCCGGTTGATTTACCTCCAAAACCCATTAATTATTCTTGGTTGAGTTTTGGACATCAATACAAAATATATTCAACAATCAATACTGACCTGTATTCTCTGCATTAAACACATATGAATCAAATGAGTGCAAATAAATCGGACTGGAGACTACATTTCTTCAATGTGCAAAAGAAAATCCATACAAGATTAGCAAGCAATGCACAGTTGTCATACTCAATTGCATAGCGCTGAGTGATGTAAATGAAAACAATGATTCAACTTCACATTGTGCTAAACCCTTCATATGGCTTTACTCAGAATAAGACTGCTTTAAGGTTCATCTAGGCCCATTTTATATAAAAACAGTAATTTAAATGTCTTTCCTTTCAGCTACATTATGATGTTGTGTTATGCAAGCTTGCCAAAAATCGAAGGCTGCCAAGAAGACTATACCCTGGATGTCTTCTGACTTTCCATACTTCCTTACTTTCTGTTTTAAGATCCCTTCCGAATAATCTTGATTATACAGTAGTTAACTTATGTAAAAGAAATGATTATCTAAAATTTATATACTATATACTGTACTTGCACTTACATATGTATTATTACAAATGACTCCACCTGACAACTGATTTCAATACAAAAAAGAATAAAAATTAGTCTAAACATGATCATTTTACCTTCTAGATTGAGCACTGTTTTCTGAAGTTTTTAAATAATTTTGTATTAACAGCACTTGTGAACCATTCCTGTAAAGATACTTCAATTTGTGCTGAGTAAATATACCACCACTTAACCTGTGACATGATTACAAATATAAAAATAGGGTTTCTTCTGATAATTCCATTTTACTCTGTAAAATACTCAAAGGTATCTTTTATCCAAATAACTGTATTTATCAAAATTATCATAAATAATAACCTTGATCACTTTCCCACACTTATTCCTTATTTCAACTCAATAATGTAATTTAGCAGAGCTTTGCAATAAATTAAATTACTTTAAATGGAGTAGCCTATCAACAAAATTCATTAGTGCATTTCTCATATTTTATGGACTGTAAAGTCAAAATCACTTGAAAAAGTATGCGCTAAATTTACATTACCCTGTAAAGAAGTCAAAATAATATGTACACAATAATCTAAAATATACATGCATTAAATGATTAAGCCAATATATCTACATCATGCAATGTGTAATAAATGGGTAATTCTAACAAATAACCAGATTCTTCAAGGGCTAGAATATTGTTAATTTGTATGATCAAGACATACTTCATATTTTCTGTAAATCCAGCATCAATTATGGATATACAGCAAAATAAATGGGCATATCTGTAAATGTGGTTTTCAGAAGCCTCCTAGTAGTTAGCGTCTACATGATTATTTAGACATCTTTGTTTCAGGTTACTAGCAATTTACTTCAACAAAGGCTTGAAACTCACAATAATTAACTAATAGACAAAGATTTTGTTGTATTCTTATCAATTTGTGTCAATTAGCATAGGAGATGATGATGCATGTCATAATAATTGATATAGACATGTATATTTGAATAAAAATAAATTTCTATCCCATATAAGAGAAAGGACAAAATTTCAACATTCATAACTAAAGATAGCTGCAAACTTTATATTTCATAAGAATAAATAGCTATTTATTATACCAGCCAACTAAAATAAAACTTTCAAAAAAAAAATTAAAGACCTATTACTGACATTTACAAAATTAACGAAGTTAGCTACAAACTTTCTTTATTTAAGATTAAAAGCTGTCTATTTTTTTCCAACCAACTAAAATAAAACCTTCAAAAAATTCATTAAAGAGCTATAACTGACATTTTAATCAACTTATCAACATTTAATGTACGTACTAAAAAATTCAGACTGCTAGGTTATCATTTCATAAAGAAACTTATATACAATAAGTAAATCGCCTATCATTAATGATAAAAATCATTTAAATCCTTCACATATATTAAAAGCAGTAATTCTAAAACTTCCAATAAATAAAAGGCTTCCATAAACACTCTGATGATTATCTTTATAAATACTGAAATACACTATACAGTGTGTCTATTCCTCTTGGCAATGAGCTAAAGATTCGTTTTCAAATTTAATATGAAACAGTCTACCTTTGATATATGGTATTACATATACCAATGTAAATCTACAAGGAATACTTTACTGGCATTAAAATGAGATTGGAAACTCATTGTTACAGGCAATTTCAGAACCATTTAAGAATCTGGTTAATAGAGCAGATCAATAACAGAAATAAGAAAACAGAAGTGACTGAGCATCTAAAAGAAGCAACAGTAAGCTATTAGCATTTGTTATCAAGGCAAGGCTCCAAAAATAGTGAGCATGTAAGTTTAGAAAAAAGGAAGGCTATATATATGGTATATACAAATAAAGAATTGTGGTGGGTTGTGCAGGTGCATTTACCAAGTCACACAAGTGTCAAAATAGCCTAAATGGCAAATATTTTTGGTAAAATTAATGTGTTTATAACTTTAGCATATTTCTTTTATTGAATATTTCATAACTTTTTAATCTACAACTTGATCTTATAATATGCAAAATTACTTGTCAAATTATATACTGTATTAGGCTATTGAGAACACCTCAAATGACTCAGTGAAACATATCATTAGGGAGGGTGGAAGGACATACCAGCTCAAGAGTGTAGAGCATTTCACGCTGTTTGTTGAGCTCCTGTAGATACAACTGCGGAACAACAATAATGTCAGAGTGTCAGTTACGTGGAACAACCAGCAATGATGATGCCTCAACCCATTCTTTAAGTTCTGTTAATTTCTTCATTATGATTATCTTTAAATCACAGATCTTCAAAAGTCTGAAGGAAGATCATTAGAGCTGGTGTTGACACATACTATAGGATCAGAGCATGCTAATCAAACCCATTACATCATGGAGCTCAGAGTGTCGGTGGACAATAAAAAATAAATTAATCTTTTTTTAAATAACTATCAGATTACACAATCTTATGTCTCAAGTCACTCTAAAATTTTCAAAGATAATTGTGAAAACTTTCATTTCATAGAAAGATGAAACAAAATTACTAAAATATGCTTTAATAAACAATAAAACAAATTCTATGCAGAATAGTACTAACTGAAATCAAACATTAAGGTGACAGTAACACTAACTTACATCATGAAGTTATTCAAAATAATTTAACTATCATCTCTGGGAAATAAAAATAAAATAAAACATGTAAATTAAAACATAAAGCATTCATATTTTCAGGAAAAACTATTTTCATGATACAATAAAGGTCTCCAAAATGGTAGAATGAAAACAAAGACACCTAAAAAGACATCAATGAAAAGTACTTTTACAAACTAATGATCAAATCTCACCGATTGCCTCTGATAAAACCCCTTAGAATTACTGTATTACAATAACTGATTAACAATTCAGAAAAAAATGCTGACATTGCAGAATGGCCACTCTTTAGCACATGTTCATGAATGCCTATAAATGCATTATTCAGTTACTGGAAAAGGAAAGATACCTTTCTCTACAAAAACGCAAACAATTAAACTTTGCAGGGAATGACACTAAAATGACAGTTGGATACATTGATCTTATTACTCCATTCTACTGCATAATTCTGTACATGAAATATTTCACTTCTTTGGCTTGGTGATCTGCAATATTTCTTGACCTCCAGTGGTAGAAAAATGCATTTTAACGGCATCTGGAAGCATATTCTAAGGTCTAAGAAGAATATTTAGATGGAAAAGAGACCATTCTTTAACGACAACAGCTACATTCTGAGATACAGTACAGTATAAAGGTTTCAGATGTGCAAAGATCTGTATTGAGAGTGGCTTTAGAAAACTGTGGCTAATATTCATTTTCCTAACAAAAGCAATGAGGTATCCAAAAGAAAGCCTTTTCTACAATCTAATATTTGAGTAGTGAATGGAATGAGTCTTCTGTTTGGTTTCATCACTTACGTTACAACACTTATCAAATGATATTCCTGTAATTACCTGCATCAGCATCATACTGAAAATTATCTTGAGAAATAAACAAGGATGCTATGACCATTCTGATAACATTAATGCTGAAATTATAAATTTCCCCATCATTACTATTATCCAATATATTAAAGGAATGCCTTATTATTCTTATAAAAATATTCGCTTAGCAAGCTGGGTAAATTACATTCAAAAGAACTGAAGGTGCAGAAGGTTTAATGGGGATTGTGTGTGCCTTAGCCTGACCAATATAATTATACTACAAGACAACAAAATCAATTAAAGATCAACATACTTGGATATGCCCTCGCTCCCAAGACAAGAACTTAATTATTGAGCATATACTGCAAGCATAAAAAACACTCAAATAGTTAAAAATGCTAAAGGTAGAGCATATCCACTGTGAATCAATTTTGACACAAGATTATCTGCTGAAAAGCAACTAAGATCCAAATTGCAAAACATTGATTGCCAACATATTTCTGAAGCAAAAATACATAGACAGTACCAAAGTGTGATCAGGGGAAAATTAAATTATTACCAAAATACAAATATACAATGAAATGACAACTAGAAGGCTGATTACAGAAATGGAATGGTGAAATAACAGGAGGAAGTGTACCATGCACAGCAGCTTTACAAAAAAAATATAAATAAATAAAAAAAAAAACATTTAGTAACTCTCTCTCTCTCTCTCTCTCTCTCTCTCTCTCTCTCTCTCTCTCTCTCTCTCTCTCTCTCTCTCTCTCTCTCTCTCTCTCTCTCTCTAAAACCATTTAAGTCATCAACATTTACTGCTACTGTGGTATTAGTAAGCAGTAATACCTAAATACTATTGTGCCCTAGGATGCAGTAATGGCTTGAGATTCTCACATGCTGCATCTCAGGAGAAGTACATGATGAATTCTAGGGAAGCATGTCTGCTAATGGGAATATGAACCTCTTTCTCTCAAAGTCAATTTAGTCCATTTAACAAGGATGTGTTACAACACGGACATTGATACCCAAGAAAGTACAATGCCAGTTGTTTGTTGTAATAAATGGTATTCTAAAGCCAAAAAAGGACCTTTTAAATGGCAGACGAGCCTTCTTTCTTAAGGCCAATAGCAAGTGATTTTTCCCCACTGTGGGAGGACTGGAAATAAAAATGATATAACTTTGAATGTTTGTTGCAGAGTCAAAAGCCACCAAAGGGCAAAGGAATGAAGTTTGCAGCCTAAAGTCTGGATAGAATAATATATAATAGAAGGATTCATGAATCTGCTACCATTAATCAAACTGAAAATGCTGATCTATCAGGACCCTAGAAACCCAACTTCCCCAATGTTTTAATTTTACAACCACTTTTTAAGCAAGTGTTTAAACACATACACCAACCAGATTTGATTCATATGGGAGCAAAAAGGGCTAAAAGCAGAATGATGTCTTGACCCCTTTCATCACAAAGCATCCAAGTAAACCCTTTCTAATCATATGAAAGTCTGTGTTACCCACCTGCACAATCTGCATACATTGTAACCTTGGCTTAGTGAACCAACAACTAGGAACTCTAATAATTTGCAAACAGGAAAAAAAAAACATAAGGAGTTTATAAACATTTAAAGATACTGAATATTGTCATTGGAAATTCTTGGATAATCACTTCAAACCACAAAGCAAGATGCAAATCTTTGAGTACTATCTAAATATGTTGGTGTTAGAATTATCTCAACAAAGTTAGCCCCACACTTCTCAACATCCTGAAAATTTATCCATCTCCTAAAACTTGTGATTCCCACCTAACAGGTAATTTTTCATAGAATAATGTTATTCTGATTATCTAATAACTTATGGGTTAGCTTTCTTCATCTTGAGGTTATACTGCAATATCTGCTGATTGAAAAGCTGGATGCTTAATATAATACTATTGGACTTGAAGAGCTTACAATTCAAGAACCTTTACATGGAATACATCTCCTTGATTAGGAAACTATATTGTTTGTATCCACTTTCCAAGTTTAATTAATTCTGTAAGCAAGCTCACAAACAAAAATGCTTGTATTCTTATACAATTTTTCTGGAGTGAGCTCGCAACCTAAAATGCTCATATTCTATAAACAATTTTCCCTAAGAAATAAAGGAGTCAGTCAATATGTCCCACAAGCCCAAAAATACACATATTCTAATTTTCAAAGTTTGTAATCCAATTTAGTGAACAAATTATAACCACTATCATAAAAAAGAATTCAAATTAAAAAACAAGAAATATTGACAAATTAACCCACAAACTACCTTCGATGAGAGCCAGCTGATGTGAGGGAGACTAGAGGAGGAGGAGAAGGAGGAGGAGGGGGAGGAGGAGGAGGAGGCAAATCTTCCTCTATAAGCAGTTCTGGTAAAATACAAGGCGATCTCTATCTTGGGCGACATTCACTGGTTGTCTTTTAGTTTACACCTACAAACAATTTTGACAAGAAACCTATCTAAAAAAGCAGCTTTCAACCTTTCTTTACAATTGCATAAAAATAGGGTAAAAATAACAGGAACACAACATAAAAACAGGCGTGTGATATATAGGGAATGCGTGACTGGTTTTTTTTATAGAATCGTTAGTACCTGTCCACAAAATATATACTTATAAAGTGCAAAATGTTTGTATGCAAACTGATACAATACATGTAAATAAAGTCTAAATTGTACGCTCATATTCAAAGTTACTCGTAAACCGAGGTATAATATGTATATACATATCTATATATATAAATATATAGATAGATATATATAATATATTTATATATATAGTATATATATATATATATATATATATATATATATATATATATATATATATATATATATATATACACACATTCTTACGAAGCTCATCTAGTGTTGAGTAAATATCACAGTTTATGGTTATTCTTATTCATATTCCGTATATTGTTTTCATTTGTGCATTGAAGAGATGATACCCAGCCCGTAAAATGAACCCCTCGCATGTAGATACAGTACAAGTATTTTATGTAAATTACGTAAGACTTTCATCGTGAATTTAATTATATTCTTTATTCAAGTCAAAATATGTAATTTATGTATTCTTTTTGAGAATTAACATTTTTATTTCACGTATGTTTGGCAGGAAGTCTTACGTAGTCTATTTGAAAGTTTTGTACGATTCATGCGAGATAGGAACATGGGCTCAGGTAATTTCGAGATTCCCTGCGAGAGGATGATATATTTTTTTTTATTTCGGGGACAATAGGAGGGCAGAGCTAGCTGGAAAGTCGTCTCGCGGGTGTGTTGAGGTGATTCTGAGAGTTGCCTATCCTTGATTTCGCCTCTTGACATTTTTATCTATTTAGAAACTTTGACGCAAAGCACAAACACCCCGCCCCCCCCCCCCCCCCCGCGCTACCAGAACCAGATCCTGGAATCTTCTGGAATTAGCCAAATTTTAATATATAAGGATCTAAGGTTGGGTCAGAGACAGACACACATAGAGATTGAGTTGAAACTGCAGCCAAAAGATAGCCTCCTTCCCCCCTCTCTCTCTCATTCACGCCCGTAACCCAGTGTACAGTACTATCGAAAGTGTTCAGTGCGTTCTAGTGTGTACTCTCCTCAGTGACTTTGTGCCCCAAAGCAAATCGTGTCTCACGCAAGACTAAAAAGTGATTTACGAATTCCTTGTATTAGGGTGAGTGTTGGCATTGTATAACGTTTCTGTAAACGGCCCTGTAGGCAGGATAGGTTTTATGGTTAACTATTATTCATTTAGAGTTAAACTTATACATTGCATTATTTTAGATTTATTTCAAGCAATTGTATTATTGTCATTGCATTATTTCTTTTCTTAGGTTAAGGTTTGTTCAGATACAATAGTTCAAGTCATGTTATAAATTTCAGTTTGTAACATTTTTTGTCTTATTCTAAGTTTTGTTGAGACTTAATATTTTTTCCAAGTGACTTAATTTTGTATGTTCTTTTCAAAGTGTTGTAATTTATATAGAATATATTTTTTTGTAACAAGTGTATTATTCCAATCATCACTTCTTAAGACCAGGTTCTGCTCGGTTCCTGTTAAGAACCACAGTGAGAGTTAGATAAGTGTTAATAATACTTAAGATCAATTTCCCAGTTTAGTTTTGAGTGTGCTAAAGAGACCTTTGGATATTCAGTGTTTTATATATTGCTGTCTGGGAATTATTGAATGGTCTCAGAATTCGGGTATTAATGTTTCAAAGTGTAACAGTTAATGTAAAAGCAAAAAAAGGAGTTTGGAATCCGAGAGGTTACTTAACTTGCCAGTCAGAGTATTTATAATATTATATGTTTGGTTCCCAGTCACGAGTCATATTATAGTATATTTTTTTAATGCCCAGACATCGGGAGTCATAATCGTATAATATATTTTTCAGTGCCCAGACCAGGGAACCATACAGTATAAAATATTATGGGGCTCAGACCCTTGGGAATCGAGCGAGTCTGTTTTAAACATTGGTGATAACAGGGCCGTGTTTTGATTAAAGGATTTTTAATAGTACAGTGTTGATTGGGTTTTTGAAGATTGTCAGTACTGTATATTATTTTTTGGAGAGGGATTGATTAGTGTTAAATTACAAGATGGCACAGTTTAATATCCAAGAGTTTTTAAGTAACCCAAGTGTTCAGGAATTGTCAGAAGCTAATGTAACTAAAGCTCAGTGGCTCTCGATCTTAATGGCATATGGTGGCCATGTTATAAGTGGGATGAATAATGCCCAAATCGAGTGTCTAGCTTTAGAAGCGTTGATAAACTCGAGAAAGTTGTTGGAAGAGAATATTGTGGCAGATAGTGAACTGATGGAGGAAGTTGAGGAAGAAATTTTAGCGAAGCAAGGACCGGTTGACCCTCAAACTGAAGGCATTAAAGCAGATAAGGATGTAGAAGCTGAGATTCGACGTAATGCAGCAGAAGAGAATTTGACTAGGTTGAAGATGATGGCAAAACAAGAAGATGATGAGAGAGTAGGAAAACGACGTGTGAAGGAAATAGAACCAGAGCAAGAAGAAGAAGCCCATGAGATTGCAAGACAAGCAAGGTTAATGGAAGAAAAAGAATGAGAAGAAGCCCGAGAGATTGCACGACATGCGTGGGAGTTGGAGTTGTGGCACGCCCATACACAGTCGGCAGCGCAGACAGAAACGACTCCTGATAGGCACGAACCAGTATTTAATGTGTCAGAAGCCCAGAGATTAATTCCAAGGTTCACAGAAGAGTCCCCGGATGAGTTCTACAATCATTTGGAAACGGTCGCAGCTACGATGAAATGGCCAGAACATAAATGGTCTGTATTATTGCAGTGTGTGCTCTTTGGGAAGGGCCGTAGTGCTTATTTATACTTATCTCAGGACCAGAGGATGGAGTATCAAGAAGTGAAGAGGAGCATACTGCAAGTATATCAGATGACTCCTGAATATTATAATACAAGGTTCCGAAGTTTGAAAAAGGACGAGAAAATTACTTTCCTGGATTATGCTTATAAGGTACAACAATGTTTCAAGAGATGAACAGAGGCTGCTAATGTAAAGGAGGTGGCTGATTTAGAAGAATTGATAATACTGTACTAGAGAAGTATCTACGAGGAATTCCTGAACACATTCGAAGGTACTTGAGAGAGAGAGAGGTGAAGAAACTCGATAAAGCCGCTTCGCTGAGTGAAAATTACAATATTATCAGTCGTAAACCCTCCTCGGGCACGAAGTTTCAACCGTCGTTCCAACCAAGTGTCAAGTATTCACTGAATCATGGAAACCAGTTCATTAATAACTATGGAAACAAGTTCAACAGTTACAACGTAAGTGGCACTGGTACTGTCCCTAAACAGAATGAGATAGTACCACAACAACAAACGTCGAATCGTCCTCCTTCAAGTATTGTGAAAGATGTGCAGAAGGTTGATGGTGTCTGTTTCAAGTGTGGCATGAGAGGCCATATCAGTAAGGAATGTTGGTCAAACCAACCGAAAGAAGTCGCCCAAGTTATTAAGAATAATTCGACTTCACAGAATGCGAAGACTAAGAAGCAATCGGGAAAGGTCGAAGAGGAAAATGAACCAGCCTCATTTACACGACGAACCCACGAACCCAAACTGCATGGATGCCTTTAAACTATATATTTATGAAGGTATGTTAGCAGCAATAGATGGGAGTGAGCAAACCCCGGTCAGGATATTGCGAGATACAGGTTGTAACCCTAGTGTGGTTGTTCAGGGAGTTCATCCTATGGTGGGGCAGTCTCTTACAGGGACCTCAATTATTCTGAAGGGAATAGGAGGTGAGGAGGTCACCCCTATTTGCCATTTAAAACTGTCATGTGAGTTGGTGACAGGTAATTTTGACTTTGCGGTAAAGGATTCAATGTCTGTTGAAGGAGTAGACGTCCTGCTGGGTAATGAGGTTGGTGGAACACCGTTCGTGCCTTGTTCCATTGTAACGAAGAAACCTTTGAAGCATAGTCCTACGACTGGACTCGAGAGGGACTACCCGTCTCTGTTTCCTAGAGGTGTGATGACTAGGAATATGAAGAAGGAAGTGGCTGCCGAAGAAGAAGAAGAAATTGAAGGAGCAATGAACTTAGAAGATTTGCTCTCCAAAGAGGATCCTCTTGATAGTACGCAAGAGGAGAAATCCAGAGTAAGCCTGAGCGAAGAGGAACGACAGACGAGTGGATAAGAGGACAAAGAAACAATGGATCTGGAAGAAATGAACTTGGAATATGTTTTCTGAAGAAAAGGATTCCACTGATGATACGCAAGAAGAGAACTCGAGATTAAGCCCGAGCGAAGAGGAACGACAGACGAGTGGACAAGTGGCCAAAGAATAAAAAAAAATCGAAGGAGCAATGAACTTGCAGGATTTGTTTTTCCAAGAAGAGGATTCTCTTGATGGTACGCAAGAAGAGAACTCAAGAGTAAGCCCCAGCGAAAAAGAGCAACGGACAAGCAGAAAAGTACTGTAAACAAAGAAGAAATGGACTTGAAAAACATTGAAAATTCAAAGTTAAAAGTAGGATAAGTGAGTAGGAAAAGGTTGATAAGATTGCAACATTAAGATGCAACATTAACCGAGTTATTGTATCATGTGGTGGACGAGACGGAGGCACAGCAGTCTCCGACCTGACCTGTTATTATCATAAGGATGGGTTGCTTATGAGGAAGCATAGACCCGCCGATATCCCTGGAAATGCCGAATGGGGGATATATCGGCAAATATTAATGCTCGCACCGTTGAGAAGACAGGTGATCGCGGTCACGCATGGGACAGGATATATGGGGAAAAGGAACACGAGGGAGAAGATAATGAAAGACTTTTTCTGGCCTGGCATGCATAAAGACGTGAGCCAGTTTTGCAGTGCATGTCACGTATGTCAAACGGATGAAAAGCCCAACGAGTGCATCAAGGAAGCTCAGTTACGCCCGATGGAAGTAAGAGGAGAACCCTTGAGGAAAGGACTGAAGAAAATGATAGCAGAAAAATGGAAGGATCAAGAGAAGACGGAAGATGAATATGTCAAGAATTTGGGGAAAAGGATAGGCGAGATAAGAAAATTTTCCCTAGAAGGCATGAAGACGACGAGTCAAGGACAAACGAAGGTAAGGTTTGGTAGGAAGAATACGAATGGACAGGTTACAGGACCCTTCAGCACAGGACCAGAGAAAATGTTGGCAGGAAAACGGAAGGATCGAAAGGAAACGGACGAAGGAAATGTCAAGGATTTAAGGAAACGTCGGGTTAAGCAAATTTTCCCTAGAAGACGTGAAAACGAGACAAGGACAAGCGAAGAAAAGGTTTGGCATGAAAATACGAACAGACAGGTTACGGTAGGACGGCAGGTATTGGTCTATGCATCGGAAAGATTCCCTCTCACCAACGAGTTCCAAGAACCATTCCGGATTTTGGAGGAAGGCAGTGACCAGACCTACGTTATCAAGATATCAGGAAAAAGGAAAAATCTAAGGAAGGCTATATTAACTTTGAAACCGATACTTCAAGCACCAGATTTCACAGAGAAATTCCTTATCATAGAGGATGCGTCAGATAACGGGATTGGAGCTGTCTTATTGCAAGAAGATAAGGAAGGAATTCTTCACCCTGTGTGCCTCATGTCATCGAAGCTGAAGAAGAAGCAACAAGTCGACTCAACAGTTGAAACAGAACTGCTGGCGCTGATCGCAGCAATGAACAGGGTTTTCATTTATGTAAGTGGACCACAAAATGAAGAGAGTATAGTATATTCCTATTCATAATCCTTTAAATTCTGTGAATAATATGAAAGATAATAATCAAAGGTTAACTAGGTGGTCATTATGTATGCAACCGTACAGTAATACCTTGAGATACGAGCATAATGCGTTCCGGGACCCGAGCTCATATGTCAATTCGCTTGTATCTCAGATAAATTTTTCCCATATAAAATAACTAAAAAAAAATTAATCCTTTCCCACCCTCTAAAAAACACCTAAAAACAGTATATTACAGTGGAAAAACATGTTTTTAATTGTTCTAATTCACAAACTACACTCACAAAATAACAAATACCTATGTACTGGTTATGATCTGCAATAAAATGTGACATTATTATGGAGTTGTTAGCTTCAAGACAGACCGTAGCGGCTAACGGCAGTGTGCGCGGAGGAGGAGGGAGAGAGAAAGGGGAGGAGAGAGACTTGACGGCAACACGTTTGGTACGCTACACTTTTCTAACACTACGTAACATAACTTAAACTTTAATTTTATCTTAAATGAAATTAGCTTACTGTATACACACTTAAAAATAAATGGTAATCTTACGTTACACTAAACTTAATCCTAATTTTGTTTCCATTATCATTTTTTTTACTTTCCTTCTTCCGGCTTGGCTCTTTTTGCCTCGCTTTTTGACTAACTTTCACCTTCACTTTTTGCCGGCCTTTTTAAAAGGAACCTATCTAGGGATGTTTGCTTTTGTCTCCCCTTCAAAATGTTACGAAAATGACGTACACAAGTGTCGTCACAAAAGGTTAACGCATGACCACACACCAACTTTTCCGGGTGCCTCTTCTCCATAAAATCATAAATCTCCTGCCACTTTGCTAACATGTCTCTGATTTCCTTCTTTATAGCATCCTTCTGCTCGAGGATGGTACATATTGTTGATGTACTCCTCTCATATTGGCGAGCCAGCTCAGTCACTCGTACACAGCTCTCATGTTTTTCTATTATTTCATGCTTTATCTCGATTGTCATCATATGCTTTTTCCTTTCACTACCCTTGTTTGCACTTGCTTGCTTTGGACCCATTGCTCATTCACTTAATTATGTACAGATAAATGCAAAAAATACATAAAAAATGCAAACACTAAGGCTGATGCTTGGATATAACTTTATGCGACGGAGATCCGACGGGAAAGAGAGTGATGCTGTCCTCGTGAGCAACCTCTCGCACACTCAGACACCTAGCAGCCGCATAGGGAACCATCTCGTATCCTCGTATCCCAAATATGTCTCATATCTCGGGGCAAAAATTTGCTCGAAACTTTACTCGTATCTCAAATTTCTCGTATGTTGGGATGCTCATATGTTGAGGTATTATTGTATAATATTAATGTACTACATATGTCAGGTATAGATAACGTTGCAAATTATTTATCTTGGCTGAATCTATGGATTCAGACCCCAAATAAATAATCTTTTTTGGGGGGAGCAATCTTACAAATCTGGTCTAATGTAGAGTAAATATCGAAGTATATAGATATTTTTATTTATATTTCGTATATTGTTTTCATTTGTGCATTGAAGAGATGATACTCAGCCCGTAAAATGAGCCCCTCTCATGTAGATAAAAGTATTTTATGTAAATTACATAAGACTTTCATCATGAATTTCATTATAATCTTTATTCAAGTTAAAATATGTAATTTACATATTCTTTTTAAAAATTAACATTTTTATTCCACGTATGTTTTCCAGGAAGTCTTACATAGTCTATTTAAAAGTTTTGTAGGATTCATGCAAGGTAAGAACAAGGGCTCAGGTAATGTTCTTTTATACTTTATGATGTATTGTATCATGTTAGAGAGAATGTACAGTGACATGTGCTTTGGAATATTCTTTACCACGTGTTTTGCAATTTCGAGATTCCCGGCGAGAGGATGTTAACTTTCTGTTTTATTTTGGGGACAATAGGTGGGCAGAGCTAGCTGGGAAGTCGTCTCACAGGTGCATTGAGGTGTGTCTGAGAGTTGCCTAAAACCCTTGATTTTGAATCTTGACATTTTTATCTTGTTGGAAATTTTGACACAAAGCACAACCCCCACACTACCAGAACCCGATCTTGGAAGCTTCTGGAATTAGCCAGAATTTAATATATAAGGACCTAAGGTTGGGTCAGAGACAGACGTAAATGGAGATCGAGTTGAAACTGCAGCCAGAAGACAGCCTCCTTCCCCCCCTCTCTCTCTCATTCACGCCCGTAACCCAGTGTACTATCGAAAGTGTTCAGTGTGTTCTAGTGTCCTCTCCTCAGTGACTTTGTGCCCCAAAGCATATCATGTGTCATGCAAGACTAAAAAGTGATTTATGAATTCATTGTAATAGGGTGAATGTTGGCATTGAATAACATTTTTTGCAAATGGCCCTGAAGGCAGGATAGGTTTATAAAGTAATCTGGTTAACTATTATTCATTTAGTCAAACTTATACATTGCATTATTTTAGATTTATTTCAAGCATTTGTATTATTGTCATTGCATTATTTCTTTTCTTGGGTTAAGGTATCTTCAGATATAATAGTTCAAGTCATGTTATAAATTTCTGTTCGTAACATTTTTGTCTTATTCTAAGTTTTGTTGACTTAATATTTTTTCCAGTGACTTAATTTTGTTATGTTCTTTTCAAAGTGTTGTAATTTATAAAGAATATATTTATTTTTGCAACAAGCGTATTATTCCAATCATCACTTTTTCAGATCAGGTTCCGCTCAATTCCTATCAAGAACCACAGTGAGATTTAGATAAGTGTTAATAATATTTAAGAGTAATTTCCCAGTTTTAGTTTTGAGTGTGCTAAAGAGACCTTTGGGTATTCAGTGTTTTATATATTGCTGTCTGGGAGTTATTTAACGGTCTCAGAACTTGGGTATTAATGTTTTAAAGCGTAACAATTAATGGGAAAACAAGAAAGGGAGTCGTTGTATATAAAATATTATATGTTTGGTTCCCAATGACGATTCATAGTATAGTATATTTTTTTAATGCCCAGACTTCGGGAGTCATAACCGTATAATATATTTTGATAGTGCCCAGACCAGGGAACCATACAGTATAATAATTAATATATATATATATATATATATATATATATATATATATATATATATATATATATATATATATATATATATATATATATATATACACACACATGTATACTATATATATATATATATATATATATATATATATATATATATATATATATATATATATATATATATATAATAAATTTTTGCACATCTAGATGTTTTCCATATTCAAATAAGCCATATATTTTTGCTACATTAATGTCTGGATTCTCTTAACGACCTCGGGATCAGATCCCCAGGCGAAATCACACAAAGACAAGAGCTTGTGACCGGACGGGAATCGAATCCTGGTCTGGCAAACTTGTAGAGACAGTGACTAAACCACTTGGCCACGAAGAAAGATAAAATTCAATGACAATTCTGCTGTACTTATACCTGTCGAATTCAGGTGTTTTGTACTTAGAATTGAAATTAACCCATCTTCACCATCATAGCTAATTGGTAGTTTGTTACTTGGCATTGGATTAATGATAAATTTTTGCACATTTAAACGTGTTTTTTATATTTAAATAAGCCATATATTTTTGCTACATTAATGTCTGGATTCTCTTAATGACCACGGGATCAAAGCCCAAGGCAAAATCACACAAAGACAAGAGCTTGTGACCGGCCGGGAATCGAACCCTGGTCCGGCAAACTTGTAGAGACAGTCACTAAACCACTTGGCCACGAAGAAAGATAAAGTCAATGACAATTCTGCTGTACTTATACTGTTGAATTCAGGTGTTTTGTACTTATATTTGAAATTAACCCATCTTCACCATCGTAGCTAATTGGTAATTTGTTACCTGGCATTGGATTAATGATAATATTTTGCACATCTAGATGTGTTTTTCATATTCAAATAAGCCATTTATTTTTGCTATATTAATGTCTGGATTCTCTTAACGACCTCGTAATCAAAGCCCCAGGCAAAATCACACAAAGACAAGAGTATGCTCATTCTAAAGAGATTAGAGAAAAAGATTGATGAAAAGCTGAGAGATGAATAAGCAACATTTAGAAAAGGTAGAAGTTGAACTGACCAAATTTTCATTTCAAGACGTGGTGCAGCAATGTATAGAATATAGAAATCCACTATTGATGGCATTTGTGGACTATGAAAAAGTCTTTGATAGTGTGTACCATCCAATTTTGTGGACAGTGCTGCATTATCATGGTGTTCCTCTCAAACATGTAAATCTGATTTAGTCTGTTCATGAACATAGCAAGTGCAAAGTTAATGTTAGTGGAGTCCTATCAAATGAATTTCCAGTGAACAGTGGAGTACTCCAAGGGAATGTCTTGTCACCTATGTTGTTTATCCTCCTCAGGATTGGTAACAGGAAATTAGCTGACCTAAAGTATGCTGATGACGCTGCCCTTATTAGCAGATCATCACAGGATTTGCAAAGCTTCCTTACCAGAATGCATGAAATATCCCATGAGGTTGGGCTCAAGATAAATAGAAGACAGATGATAAGAATGGAGTAAGCAAAGAAAGATGAAATATTATTGGAAGGAGAAAGGATTACTGTGGAATCATTTGTATATTTAGGAACTATGATGTCTAATAGAGGATCTTTAGAATTTTAGTTCAAGGAAAGATTGAAAAAAGCAAGTCAGTAAAACTTTGAAATCCAATTGCCTGAAAGTAAAAATAAAAATCAGGCTATATATCAGTTTAGTGAGACCGGTGCTACTAGATGGACATGTGTCATGGTATGACAATGAAATGATATCCAACAGATTTTATAGATTTGATAACAAAGCCCTCAGAAGAATATTGGGAGTTAAATGGCAGGACAGGATTAGAAATGAAACTATGAGAAATTACTTGAGTGCCCTATTTGGATGAAATCAGGGTGAGTGGTACATGGAGATGGTTTGGGCATGCTCTTAGCACTCCCTAAGACCGAGTAGTTCACAAAACTTTCAATTGGGCTCCACAAGGCACTAGAAGAGTTAGAAGACCCAGGCCTACATAGCTGAGAACTATGATGCGTGAAACAGGAGATGATGAATGTAGAAGTATTATTTAAAAGCGCAAGATAGAGACAACTGGCAAAATCTAACAGAGGCTCTTTGCGTCAATAGGTGTAGGAGGAGATGATGATGATGATTTTACATAAAAATATCTGGGTCACACTAGGTAACTATAAACCAATGTTATACAAAATCCATTCAGGAACACAATACAGTACATAAATTGTCATATTCGTATTTATCATACCTTTTTTTTTTTTACATTTATTTTTGTACTAGTAACATTTACTTTTCTGCCCACATATCTAAAAGTTTATTATAGGAAGTCATATTCTATTAAAATCCTGATTACTATGTCAAAAATATAACCATTTTGAGATAAATGAATGTTAATAGATTAAACATATGGTTGTTATAATGACTTGGAAAAATTTTTTCCTCCCAGTTTCTTGCTAGTGCCCATGAACTTGACCCTGAGAACAAACAACACTAAACAATTGTGTGGTCGTCAGAGTTAAAACAACAGTTTCAACATTATTTATAATGGTTCTAACCATCTCTCGTTGCAAAAACTATGTATATGAAATAATAAAAATAAAGATAACTAACAATGTCATAATGTAATTGATTACAATAGTAATGATTTACTACAAACAATAAGCAGCAAACCTCTTTAGCCCTGTATGTAAAGGTCAAACACACAACTTTCAATGAGTTCACAGACAATCAAGAGGGAAAACAATAATCTTTCTTATAGTTACCAACAGGTCTGATAAAAAAAAAAAGTTCCTATTTGTTGGTTTACAAACAGTCTGGAAGAGTTAGTGATCAAGCAAAAAAAACTTCATTATTATTATTATTATTATTATTATTGTTATTATCATTATAATTATTATTATTAGCCAAGGTACACTAGTTGGAAAAACAAGATGCTATAAGGCCAAGGGCTCCAACAAGGAAAAATAGCCCGATGAGAAAAGGGGAAAAAGGTCATAAATAAACGATAGAAGTAATGAAAAATTAAAATAAAATATTTCTAAAAAATTAACAACATTAAAACCGATAATTCATATAAAGACTATAAAAAGACTTATGTCAGCCTGTTCAACATTAAAACATTACCGCAAGTTTGAATTTAGAAGTTCTACTGATTTAACTATCGATTAGGAAAATTATTCCACATATTAAACACAGCTGGAATAAAACTTCTAGAATACTGTGTAGTATTGAGCCACATGATGGAGAAGGCCTGACTATCAGAATTAACAGCATGCCTAGCATTACGAACAGGATGAAACTGTTCAGGAAGATCTGAATGTAAAGGATGGTCAGAATTATAACAAAAATCTTATGTAACAAGCATGATGAACTAATTAAACGATGGTGCCAAAGATTAATATCTAGATCAGGAATAAGAAATTTAATAAACCGTAAGTTCCTGTCCAACAAATACCGTAAGTTCCTGTCCAACAAATAAGATGAGAATCAGCAGCTGAAAACCAGACAGGAGAACAATACTCGAAACACGGTAAAATGAAAGAATTAAAACACTTCTTCAGAATAGATTGATCACCGAAAATCTTAAAAAACTTTCTCAAAAATTCAATTTTTTGTGCAATTGAAGAAGGAACAGACCTAATGTGTTTCTCAAAAGTAAATTTGCTGTCAAGAATCACACAAAATTTTAAGTCATACAAAGTTAAAGAAACATTATCAATGCTGAGATCCGGATGGTGAGGAGCCACTATCCTTGACCTACTTACAATCATACTTTGAGTTTTGTTAGGATTCAACTTCATACCCCATAATTTGCACCATGCACTAATTTTAGCCAGATCCCAGAGCTTTAAGAAGTCTTTGGTTTGCTTAACAACTAACTATAATTCGTTGACTAGTTCATTTCCTTATTTGTTTAGAAAAAGTTATGCATCTAAGCCATGAGAGAATATAAAGAATAGTTTTTATAGTTATATAACACCAAATATAAGAATACATTCAGTTATGAAAAACAAATACAAGAAAATCTTTAGTTGTGCCAAAAGAAATATAAAGGACAAAAAATCATTAATATTAGACAAGGGCTTAAAAATTCTTTTGCATGACTGCGGAAGTCTCAACTTACTCTCCCCTGTTCTATAAATGAGTATTTTATTCTGTATTTGGTCTTATGTAACCGATTTTTTAAATTTTCCAGTTGAGGTCCATCCCAAATTTCATAAGTGTGAATGTATCTTGATTGAAATTTCATGAAAGTATTGTTATCTAAGACCAAATACAGCAAAACATTCTCAGTTACATGATAAGGGAGATCAAGAGGAGACTGATGCAGTTATATACAGTAAGTACATTTCAAACGCCTTGTGTAAGACTGTAGAGTAATGGTGTTTTGCTTTTTCTATTAAGGCCTATAATGTATTTAGTGTTAATAATTGTGAATAAGCGCCCATATGCGTGGAATTCCAGTGACTTCATCTAATAATGAAATTCACATGTTCAACTGTGCAATCTTCCCACTGTTCTTGAATCTTCAATATTCTCTAGACACACTTTTACATAATATTAATTTTCCCTCTCATAGCACATTTATGATGCATATGGTCTTTCATGTACCAATCATTATGCTCCCTCTAGTAATGGGACACTTATTTACAATTAGCCCAGCTTTTCCTCTGACTCGAAAATGCTGCAACTAAGCAACTAAACATTTTCTCACCTCCTCCTTCAGAGTTCAATGTAGCCCACGCAGGTAGATAAAATACATTACTTCTCAGTCCTGCTTATCTTCGGCAACACACTTTTTAACTTCCTTATCTTCCCAATTGCAATTGTATAGTTTGAGCATTACAAACCTCCTAATTGTTGAAATTATATTTTGTTATCAAAAGCCTTTTGCAACACCATCTGTTATATTTAACACAACAGTACTGACTTCACAGCCAATCCTTTTGAGCCCCCATTCTGATTTTATAAACCAGGCAATCTACAACGACGATGATGACCTTTCGTATAACAGCCACTTTACTGATTACTTTATATATGTCTCTTTTGCTGCTTTCCATCACTATAAATCTTGTTGTGAATTCTATTGGGTAATAATCTCTGTGGTGTCAAAGCCCTATGAGATTGAGATCACATGGCTTTCAAGTGTTGTGATGACCCCTAGCTTATCCACAACTTATTTAATATGGTATAAACATGTAAAAAAGGGTTTCTGTAAGCCACAGCTTTTCTATACCATCTTCTCAGATTTCTTTGTCATAACCAAATGAAGCACCGATTCTCAGGAAAGAAAGTTTCAGTTTTCGATCATGTAAATACTATACTGGTCTCATACCTACTGTGTTTAGATAGTCATGGCTGGCATCATTTATGTGCATATCTGGTGCCTGTACAAGGCTCAAAACTTAGATGCAGTTCCTTTACATATGTAGTAAGCCTTCCTAATGTTGGGTGTATTAAACTTTCCCCGGTATAAACCAAAAACAAAAAAAGGTCTCTTTTTATGATTGTCTTAATTAAAAAAGATTAAATGTTCCTAAATATTTGTCTGGGATAATTTTTTTTTCTTTTTCTTTTCATTTCATGATTGAGAGTTCCATTTCTATGATATATTCTGACACACTTGACTCTGAAGCAATGGAAGAGGATTTTAATCAAGGCAAGATTCCGCATGATGTTGCTCTTACATTTGTTTATAATTTCCCATTACTATGATTGTCCCCTAATTCTTAGAACATCATTTTAAAATATCACAAAAGAGTGTGTGCTACCTCAATAATGTAATACTAAGTGTATCTTTCTTATATTCTCAATACAAAACAATGAACTACCACTGAATGGTTACAAAAGAAATGGTTGAAACATGCAACTCATAGAAATTATCAAAAAGTTTATTGCTGTGCAAATGTTTTATTACAACTAATATCAAGGGTGTACAAATATTTACCAGACATGTTATTATCAAAATACAAAATTTTTTTTTTTTTTTTTGTGAGTACTTATATATGACACAGACCTTATAGAATACATATGTGATAACTAAACTGCAGATTTTATGTTTCTTCCAAGAGGGTGGTAATATATGGAGTAATATACAAATTTTGTGAAATTGATCAGCCATATGAAAGCATATGATGCCCTTCTTACAATCTCCAATGCTCTACAAAAATCACTTGATTGTGGTCGGGAAGTTCGTATGGTTGAGCCTTGATTTTAGTACTGCCTTTGATCATGTCAATCATGAGGCCCTTGTTTTCAAACTCAAACAGTTGGGAGTGGGTGGATCATTTCTTAGCATCATTATTGAATTTTTAAGTAATAGATCTCAAAGATTTGTCAAGGTTGGGCCCATTACTTTTCATACTCTAAACACATGACATGTGGTTTGGCCTAGAAATCAAGCTTGTTGCATATGCAGATGACGCTACTCTCTTTACATCAATTCCATCTCCTGAATGTCAATCTGGGGTTGCTGAATCCCTAAATAGAGGTCTACCTAAAATTAGTGCATGGTGCAAATTATGGGGCATGAAGTTGAATCATGACAAACCTCAAAGTATGATAATAAGTAGGTCAAGGACAGTGGCTCCTCAACATCTGGATCTCAGCATTGATAATGTCTCTTTAAGGGGGCCAGCCGGTTAATACCGTTTTTTAAGGACAGGACTTTAACATCCGTACTACATAATGAAAGTGACTTAGGACATCTCCAAACTACACAGGATTTTTGCCTCTGACCTTCGGTTTTGCGACACCAGGGCGATTTATCCTAAAAATTAGTATTTCTAAAATTTTATCTCCTTGATAATTAATATTAAGACCTGGGATAACTACCATATACAGACCTTATGTAGACCTCCAATCAAATAAGTTTTTTCCTATAAGTAACTTTTTAGCTAGATATGAATTTTTTCATTATGGTAAAAAAATACCCTGTAAATTAGAGGAAACAATTAAGAAAAGAAATATAAAACAAAAGTTGGAAAAAAAGGGTTTTATTTTATTGTTTTATCAAGTCTTTTCAAGTTATATACCAAATTTCAATGCTATATCTTTAAAACCAAGGGAGAAGATAGAATTTGAAGGTCAATAAGTATAGTTTTGAGATACGGGCATTCAAAGTTTTCCTTTGATTGATTGATTGATTTGAGGTTTTCTGGCATCCTGAGATCTATGGTCATTGACGCCGATATCGTTTATTGTAATAAAAAAAATTAAAAGAATATTCAATTAAAACCATAACATTTTTACAACGACAATATTAATAAATCATGATTATTATGAATTTTATGTTCTTTTTTTGGATATTAACAAACTAAAACAATGTTACTTATTATAATCTAATCATAAATGAAGATCCCTTTGCTCAATATCTCGCTTCTTTAGGCTCCTGGTCAGGTGAGACAGTCACTCATTCATCCTTCACTAACTCTGCTAATATCGTAAATATTATCCACTTCTGAACTCTTATTGGAGCCAATTTTCTTCCTTATGTTAGGGAGATGTTGAAATTGTCTTTTACACTTTGGCATGATGAAATTCTTGCCGAAATGAAGAAAAATCAACGTAAAAGCGAGCAAATGTCAGAGGTCAAACTCAAACGTGTACTCTCCCTGAGGTTTGTGCTAGCACTGAAAGTCAAAGGGTGTAATACTTTGTCTTGTGACTCATGGAATCTATACAGATGCCATTGCTAACAATTTTTTTTATATTAAAATGTAATTACAGAAATCTACGATAACAGCAGAAATACATTTTTATGTAGGGATCAATATTTTCAACTTATTGAGTTACTTTTAACTAATGACCCTGAAACTATGAAAGTAAGAGGAATTTTTACAAAATATTTCGTATAACGTATTCTCCATCCTGAGGTTCAATACTACACAGTATTCTAGAAATTTTATTCCAGCTGTGACCAAGTTATGGAATGATCTTCCTGATAAGATAGTTGAATCAGTAGAACTTCAAAAATTAAAACTTGCAGCATATGTTTTTATGCTGAACAGGCTGACATAAGTCCTTTTATAGTTTATATATCAAACATCTGTTTTGTTGTTGTTACTGTTTTTAAGATATTTTATTTTAATTGTTCATTATTTCTCATATTGCTTATTTCCTTATTTCCATTCCGCACTGGGCTATTTTTCCCTGTTGGAGCCCTTGGGCATATAGCATCCTGCTTTTCCAACTAAGGTTGTAGCTTAGCAAGTAGTAATAATAATAATAATAATAATAATAATAATAATAATAATAATGTATAATAAAGCAATTGTATCAATATAATCAATTTATGTCTACATCACACTGTATTAAAAACTTTTCACTGTTCAATGTGACGTTATATATTCCAAATCGAATACTACTTAGTGAATTTAAAAACCAATGATCAGAATAAGTACATTTTTTGTGTTGTCAGTCCCATTTGTCAAATTTTCAGCTACTTGAAGGTATTGAACAATAAAATTCATGATAAGTAAATACAGTATTATTAACATTCAAACAATTAAACTCTGCATTCATCATGCTAACTTTGATTCTGGCACTCTGCACTCCACCTGTCTAATTTTCATAGTACATTCATGAGATCTGCAAAGTTATAAACTTATTAAAAAAAAAATTATGTGATTATGCCAAGCGCTTTACGACTTGCTTTTCCAAATCATTCCATTAAAGAAAGTGTAAGGGTTCTTTCTAGGAAGCAGAGTTTTCTCACAGCATTAACATGCATTTTAATTCCATAAGTTTACACAAATTGAAAATATCAAAGCTTCCTTTCTGAGTTACGTTCCATGGGGCTTGTATTTAAGAACATATAATTTCCAATTTCCCATCAGCTAATATCTCTCTCTCTCTCTCTCTCTCTCTCTCTCTCTCTCTCTCTCTCTCTCTCTCTCTCTCTCTCTCTCTCTCTCTCTCTCTCTCTCTCTCTCTGTAATGTTCCAACACACCCCACATGTGCTGAAATACAGCAAAAAATAAAAAATAGAGACACAAAGGTATTCTGCTCAACATGCTTAGTCTGGATAGAAAATATAATTAAGTCGAGACTAAAGCTGCAAATAGTTGAAGAAGAAGAAGAAGAAGAAGAAGAAGAAGAAGAAGAAGAGAAAAATGAACAGGATATGTGTAAGGATGCAGAGGAAATCATTGATATAACTTATGATGCCATCCAACAACATACTTATGAAGAAATAAATTATCAGATGGAAACAAATAATAGACCCAAGAGACTCCTACCCGGACCTACATACTTTTAGGGAAGAGCAAGAACAAGAAAAAAAAGAAAAGAAAGATATAGTCTGTAATAGGCTGAAAAGAGGGAATTGCAAATTTGGCGAAAGATGCTACTACAAGCATCCAAAGATATGCCATAATTATGAAATATATGGTAAATGTGCGTACAGTATTTAGACGGATATGGAGACGAATGCAGAGATCTCCATCCAAAAATATGCAAAACCCTAAAAGAAGGAAAAGGATGCAGTTTCAACAAAAAATGTCGATATATGCATCCTGCAACTATGAATGAGAGTAAGAAAACTCAGCAAACTGAAAAGAAAAACAAAAATGAAACAAAACAAGAAACAAAAAAGCAGGCCGCGTATATACCGCACTATGCACCAAAAAAGGCCTTTCAACCTAAATCTCCACAAATAGAGCCCATCTACAAAGAATGCATATATAATGCCAGGGGTTGGTGCAGATATGGGGATAATTGCAGGTTTACACACAAAAATAAGTATGAAGGCGAAAGAACAAATATTATGGAAAAGTTGGATTTTTTAATGCAGAATTCCGAGAAATGAAGAAAATAACATCATATCAGAACAGGAAGGAAGCATGGGAGAATCCATATTATTACCAATATTAAATAATGGAAATGAAACACAAACCATAATAGTGATGAATGCACAGGGTTTAGTCACGAGTAACTCTAAAAGGAAAATAGAGTTCCTAGAAGAACTAACCCAAATTGAAAAAAAAGATATATTAAATATAAGTGAAACATGGTATTCCCAAGAGACTGGCAGTGATGACCAGATAAAGGGTTTCCAAACTTATAGATCAGACAGAAAAAATAGGAATCAAGGGGGAACCGCAATATATGGAAGAGACATAAATCAAGGAAAAGTCTGTGAAAAATACAGCAACACAGAATGTGAATTGATTGCGGTAGAATTTGAATTTGAAAAACTAGTGAATATTGTAGTTTACAGACCCCCAAATACTAAGGAGTTTGACATAATAATAGAAAAAATAGATGATATATGTAGAAACCATAAAGACTGGAATATACTCCTATCCGGAGATTTTAACTTTCCTTTCGTGGATTGGAAAGAACGGATAGAGGAAAGTGGTTGTATGTATACATATAAAAAAGAGAGTAATAGTAGCGCAGAAGATAAGAGGCAATTTGAAAAGCTTCAAGATATGCTATTAGAACATAATATGCAACAAATAAACCACATTCCAACAAGAAAGGAAAATGTCCTACAGTAGATCTAGTATTTGTGAATAAGGTGAATTATGTTAAAGAAATAATAGTGTATAACACGGGAATTTCAGACCACAATGTCATAGAATTGATAGTTCATTCCAAAGCAAGTAATCACAGAATTAATAAAAGCACAAAACTTTGGGAAGGATATGGAAAATATAATTTTTACAGTAAGAATATAAAATGGTCAGAAATAAATGAAGAACTGAATAAAGAATGGAAAAATGTATTTATAAGTGATAATATACAGGTAAATACGGACATACTGTACAAAATACTGGAGAAAATTGTTGAAAAATATGTACCGAAAAAAAACAATAAACAAAAGACGTGCATACCAAGAGACAGAAGGATCTTATTTCAGAAAATTAGAAAGTGGAAGAAAAATCTTGCAAAAGAAAAATATGTGTGGAAAATGAGGGAAATAAAATGTAAGATAGAAAAGGCAGAACAAAAGATTATTCAGTCGAAAGAAAATGAAAAAAGGGACTTAGAAGAAAGGACACTTCAAAATATAAAAAGAAACCCCAAAGTACTTTACTCCTATGCAAAAAAGATGAATAAAAGGAGAATAGAAATAGGCCCTCTAAGAATTGAAGGACGGCTAACGAATGAAAAAAAGGAAATATGCAACATATTAGCAGAAAAATATAAGAGTGAGTTCACGCCAAGAATTGCGAATGAGAATAATGAAACAGAAATGAGAGAAGAAAATGTTGAATATCTAACGGACATAGATATTAATGAAGCAGATATTGTCACGGCTATAAACGAAATTAAAAATGGATCGGCAGCCGGACCAGATGGAGTTCCAGCGATTTTGTTAAAAAAAACTGCAAACACTATCGCGAAGCCGCTTGCAATACTGCTAACCCAGAGTGTAGATATGTGCGAGATATATGTTAAACATAAATTAGCTTATATAACCCCTATCTTCAAAAGTGGATCAAGACTAGAGGCAAGCAATTATAGACCTGTTAGTCTAACATCACATATTATGAAAGTGTATGAGAGGGTAATAAAAAAGAAAATAATGAACCATTTGGTCAAAAATAATTTGTTTAGTATGAGTCAACACGGTTTCGTACCTGGAAAAAGTACACAGACCCAACTGATAGCACACTATGAAAACATATACAATAATATGATAAATGAAAAAGACACAGATGTGATCTATCTAGATTTTGCAAAAGCCTTTGACAAGGTAGACCATAACATATTGGAGAAAAAAATGAGAAAGCATAATATTGTGGGAAAGATAGGAAAATGGGTAAAAGAATTCCTGCAAAACAGAAAACAGATAGTGGTTGCAAATGACGAGAAATCAGATGAAGCCCAGGTAATATCTGGTGTGCCCCAAGGTACGGTATTAGCTGCACTGCTATTTGTTATTATGATCTCAGACATAGACTGTGATGTTGAAAACTCCGTAGTGAGAAGTTTTGCCGATGACACAAGAATAAGTAGAGAAATTACTTGTGATGAAGACAGGAACTCACTACAAAGAGATCTAAACAAAATATATGAATGGGCGGAGATAAATAGGATGGTATTTAACTCCGATAAATTCAAATCAATAAATTATGGAAACAGAGAAGGAATGGTGTATGCATACAAGGGACCTAATAATGAGACAATCACAAACAAGGAAGCAATTAAAGACCTTGGTGTAATTTTAAATAGGAATATGTTATGCAACGACCAAATAGCAACACTGTTGGCTAAATGTAAAGCAAAAATGGGAATGTTATTCAGACACTTTAAAACAAGAAAAGCTGAACACATGATTATGCTTTACAAAACTTATGTGCGTAGTACACTCGAGTACTGCAATGTGATATGGTACCCACACTACCAAAAGGATATTGCGCAAATAGAGTGTACAAAGGTCTTATACTGCTAGAATAGAAGAAGTTAAGGACCTTGACTACTGGGAAAGACTGCAATTTTTAAAACTATACAGTCTAGAAAGGAGAAGAGAACGCTACATGATAATACAAGCATGGAAGCAAATAGAAGGAATTGCTGAAAACATCATGGAGCTTAAAATATCAGAAAGAGCAAGCCGAGGTAGATTAATGGTGCCAAAAAGCATTCCAGGTAAACTGAGAAAGGCGCACAGGACATTAATCCACTACGCACCAGCATCGATAATGCAGCGACTATTTAATGTGCTGCCAGCTCATCTAAGAAACATATCAGGAGTGAGCGTAGATGTGTTTAAGAATAAGCTCGATAAATACCTAAGATGCATCCCAGACCATCCAAGACTGGAAGATGCAAAATACACAGGAATTGAGTTGAATTGAATATGGGATTTAGGCATTACGAGGTGCCTCACACTGAGGGACCTGGGGGAACCCAAACAAAAAATAAGGCAATAAGGTAAGTCAGTCTCTCTCTCTCTCTCTCTCTCTCTCTCTCTCTCTCTCTCTCTCTCTTTATGAAAATGCATTTTGCACTTTAATATTGCAGTCAAACCCTTTTCAGGTGTGCCAGCTACACTTCAGATCTAATTATATTGCATCAGAGACATCCTTCTTCGATGGGACAATTTGGAAGAAAGTCATAGCTAAGAGAATTGCAAACAATAACAGTGGAAAAATAAAAATAAATTGTCAAAACTTTCAAGTAAAGAATATGTACAGTAACATCAGGTGATTGTGGGTAATTGTGCAAAAGATGTTAAATTATTTGATATTGCCAGAATTGTTTACTTTTTATTCATTTTTCAAAATTAAACTGTAAGAATCATTCTGTGTTTTTTGGTATGCAAGTATAGTTTGGAATTAGTGAGCTCTGAAATTAGACTACTGCCACGGGAAAGTTTTATTTTGATTTTATTACTCTTTATCCTGTCTAATTTTTCTTAGCCAGACTATTCAAAGTCGTCTCCTTTTGGTGTGTATGATCTCTTAATTTTTCTATGAGAATTATCAGCTGCAGATTGTAAAGAGAAACAAAGTGTTTATGTATACAGTAGTGAGTATGTGCGTGAGAGAAAGAAGGATTGTAGATGTCACAACCAAACTTATTCCTTATCCGTCTCCATATCAATCGACCTACTCATGCCGACTTCTTCCCCCACTGACCAGGCCTGTATTCGAGACGGCCTTTGTATGGCCGGCCGGCTTTAGCTCAGCTGATCGGTGATTCGTCAGTCATGACGCAAAAAATGCCAGCCTCCTTCGGTCTAGCAAATACAATAATCACATTACAGTTCTCAAGGATTCATAACGTAGATTGAATTCGGTAATGAAACTATAAAACAAGCTTCTGTAGAGAAACTATAAAATATAAAATAACCTTTTGTACATTTATCTAAAGTCTAATGTAAACAAGCATGTCAAGAGCTACACAATTGTATTTCGTGTGTAAAGCTACTTGTACATTTCTTTGTTGATATTAACTTATTTTACATTATTCTATGCAATAATGTAAGGTTATAAAGTCAGCCAAACATCATTTGTAGTAATCTGATATTGATTTTATACAAAGGAAACTATTTGTTGACTTCTGATAGTCGTGGGCATTAGAGTTAGGCTACGATTACCAAGTCAAAAATTCAACTATGGGGTAATTGAACGATGACGATTTACGAACAATTTCAAACAACAAATGACCTCTCGGTCCTCATTGTGTTCGTTGGTTGGGGGCTGTCTTTAATCTTCCACTAATTAAACTATAATACTAACAACACTTATCAATAAATAAAATAAAAAAATATCTAATACACAATCTTTTTAAAATTAACCAAGACATCATATTAAATGAAAATTTCAATCCTAATTAAAGAAAAAAAAATTTAGTAAATGTTTATGTGTAAAGTACATTTAGCTGGCTTATGGAAATGTGACCTCCTATATCATCATTAGTTTGACTACCTATCAATAGTTGGCTTAAAGTAATCAAACTGTCTATATTTTATCTATTTTATTATCTATCAAATATTTCCTATCTTATAACTTACTGTCATTCAAGGATAAAGGACCAATATCTTTTAGAACAATTTAGAAGAGTATTTGCTCCTATTCTGTAGAAAATAAATAGACCTGCATTCAAGAAGTTTGAAAAGCTATATAACTACAAAGCCATTAAATAAATGCTACACAATGTTCAGAAATATTATTTTGGTACCCATTTACACATTATTGTACTGTATTGTACTGTGAATGTAATTTTCTAATAATATCAACAAATAAAACTCCATTCTTTTTTCATACATACCTAGTAGGCCTACAGTATTCTCCACTATTTTCTAATGAATTTGAGTACAAAAATTACCGCTATTTAGTAGAGTATATCTACTTTACCACTTTAAAAAGTAAAAAGAAAATTAAAAATTCCACCAAAAGAATTTAAATACATTAAAAAAAATTCTGAAAATCTTTGGACTTTAAAAGGGTAACAAATATATGAGAACATTGCAGACAGAGCTAACAATAACAGACAACATTCAGTTGATCAGAATGATTATGTGTGCACGACAAAAAAATATATATATTTAGAATTTCCCCAGTAAACGTAAATCATGATTCTAATATTTCAATGGTTTATGTGTATATTGATTTTATATTAGTTCAAAGTACACCTCAATTAACATTAGTTTTTATTTAACTACAAGTCCAGGAAGTTAAGTTATGAATTTTTTATATTTAGGGGGATAACTACCATATATGAATTTCCAATCATAATTTGATAATATTCATATATATATATATATATATATACTGTAGTTTGGGCAGAGATGATATAATTATGCTTCACATGCACAAATCATGTCCTTCAAGTTCTTCATAATATAGGTTTTATGATCACATTTACAAAATCATAGCTAGTTCTATAGAGGTTATTAAGGGAGTTAAGTCTTTGCTGGTAAGTACTGTATCAAAATCCACCTAAGCCTTCCAAAAGGCTCTAAGAAAAGAATCTTGCATATATTAAAGTTTCTCTTTGGAGTCCTTTTTCCTCAAGACAGCAACTGAATAAGTTCTTCGGCATTCTTAAGTTTGATTCCAATCATCAACCCAATTCTGAAGACTAAGTTGAAAGTTACACAGACAGCTGTTTCACTTTAGAGAATGCTTCCTGAATGATTTGATCACGCATGCCAACATGGAAATACACTAAAATAGCCCATATATAATCACGAATAAAGACTAGAATTCCAAGTGTCGTAGTTGGTGGTGAGATGAGAAGTGAGTATACCTACATCTCTAGGCTTGGGGGGGTGAGAGAAAGTAATGCCTCATGTAGGGAATGACTACATTGGGTAAAAAGTGGTGTGATTATGCTTGATAACAAAAAAAACACTAAATAGCCTTTACATTTTCAGGAATAGGGGCTAAAATCCCAGTCTTAGTAGGCTGGCTGACGATAGAAGTAAGAGGGGCTAAAATCAAAGGGGAGGAGCTATTTTTAGTAAAATATCCCTTAGGTGTAAGCATGTGTTGTAATAATAAGGAGGATAAACTACTGATTTTAACTTCCATAGGGTTTATATTTGTAAGTGACATTTCTGGTACATCATCCATCCTTGTACCTAACGTTTTGACGTACAATATACGTCATCATATGGAAGGGGCTAAAGAATCCTGGTTAGCCTATCAAGATGGCTGGGCTTTAAATACTGCAGTAGCAGCTGGTGAAGTTGCCTTTAATAGAAGGCGTTAGAGAGGGGGCATCAGGCAACCGCCCCTTAATGTAGGGATAACGGCGGGACAGATGTTGTCAAATAGGTTGCTTGTTTTGTTAATTGTGTAAGTTTTTTTAACTTCATGATTAATATATTTTTTCATTTGGAATACACAGGGTTGGTTAAAGTATATATACCATATTTCCCGTGTTATAAGACACCTTTTTTCCTGAAAAATGGGACCAAAAATCAACCTGCATCTTAAGATAGAAGAATTAACTAAATATATTTGTAATTAATGCCATTTCACGATGCTAATCAATTACCACTAGAATATCATCATCAATCCATAGTAAATTATCAATCAGGTCATTATCTTGGCATGGGATGTGTTGTAGATAGTTCCAGTATCCACTTCACTCCATCTATTTAAATGTTAAACATATATGTGTTAATCTTAGTCCATGAAACTTGTTACATAGTCATGTCAACAATACAATTATGAAAAGCTTATCCCTCGTATTCACACTTCATTTTGACACCAGATTCAGACAACATTCTCCTTATATACACAGGCATCTCCTTGTGGTTAGATACAGCATAGGTCTTTTACAGTTACGCAATATATATTTCCCCATTTTCTAATGGCTAGAATAAGGAGAGTGCCAACTCTCCCTGATAAAAAATACTAAACTGTGAAAATTCTTCCATCAATTACAACATGAAGCTAGATAGACTTTTTATGCTTCAAACAAATTCAACAAAAACAACTTGGAAAACTTGTAATGGCAATTGTTTGGGGATAAGGAGCCGAGCAGTATAGCCCATAAATACAAATCTAACATAAAGCACCCTCACCCTCTAGCAAAAGAGAGAGAGAGAGAGAGAGAGAGAGAGAGAGAGAGAGAGATGATACTGAATTATCTTAAGAGTGTTTTAGCCTCACTTTAGATGATACTGAATTATCTTAAGAGTGTTTTAGCCTCACTTTTTTATCACCTAATAAATAACTTAGATACATCTAAAATGTATTTGCGACTAAACGGGCACATCATAAGCAATAACAATAAAAAACAGTTATAAACCCAACCAAAATAATAATTTCAAATTAAGCTTTAAAATATATCATACCGTAAACATGACAGTATAAAGTATAACTCAATATATAAAAATAAAGCTTCTGTCCTTAACAGTTATTCTGTATACTGTATATACAAAGTACAACAAATAACAAGACCAAAAAAATCAGAGTTGTGATGTTCTCAAGAAGCATCCTTTGCAGTAATCAACCACCACAGTGAGAAGCCCAAGAATACCAGTAAAGCAAGAAAATAATTTTGTGGACAGAAAATCAAATATTGAATTTCCTTAGAGCAATGAACTAAACAGAAAACTAACGGAATTGGAATTTAGTCAGAAAAAGACCAAGCATATAATCATAACCGAAATCAGTTTGTGGTTACTTTTGACAAGTTAAAAGTTATTATAGTATAGTATTATATATGGAATGACTGGTTGGATCTATCAATTGACAGGCAATATGTTTCTAACACATACTAGGGCATGGTAAGAACACTTAGTTGCAGATAATTACAGCAGATAACCAGAAGTTATGACTATTCATTAACACACTTGGAAGGCATTTCTAGCACACACAACTAAGAAAAATGCTAATTTCAAATTATAATAACACTATATGCTTCTATTAAAATGCCTGAAAGTTACAAAAAAATCTTCATAAATTAATCAATTTTTACTTTCAAACTTACCTATATGCTAACTAAATAACTCTAACCAGTAATATGAGAATTTATCCCTGTTCTGATCATACCAAGAACATCATTTGACACTCATCACTATATAATGAAAAATAGTTAAGCCAGGTAAAACTTAAAAGCTCATTGAAGAGAGTTGGTATTATAAAATAATAAGTTGTCTTTATCTTCAACTCAACAAGGCACATTTTTCTGAGACCACATACAGAACAAAAGTTTCCCTTTACAGTATTTCCTAGCAACTAAAATCTGTTTGTTAACTGTTATCTAAATAATTAAGGGTTCTCCAATGTTGAATTCAGTAGTAAACTTACCTGTTCCTTTATCAGTTTCTGCTTCTGCTTCTCTTGTTCTCTCTCCTGCAAAAGTATAAGAAGGAAAAGTTGCTTAACTTGACCTCAGTATCTTTCAATAAGATGCAAACATTTTCTGAAGTTACTACCAAGTCTAAATGTAAAACTTCAGCTAATAACTTGAATTACTTGCATAAACTGGAAAAGGACACCTATTGAAAAAAAAGATGGTTGCTATAGTAATTGTACTTCCTTTTGGGCAACAAACAAACAATTACCTTATACAACCTGACACTTCAGTTGGAAGTGCTTTGCCTTTATACCATATTAAATAATAAAGGCAATTCAGATATGATATGGTAGCATTCTACATTGGTAAAAAACACAAATATTAACCAAATTATTCTGAGGAATTTTAACCTTTCAGTACAGAAGTCTCCAAACTCTTATTTCTTGATGACAAGACCATAAAAATTCACAGCAAAGATTAATAATCATATTTTTGTGGGCCAGTATAGACCACACTTTTAAAACTTGGAAACATGGTTGGACATCATCGACTTTTATATAAATGAATGTGGGCTGAACTAGGAGTTAAAAAGTAAATATTGTAAGATGCCTACCCCCCAAAATGCAAACTATTTAAGAGACCATGCCTAGATCTTTGCCATGTTTTATAAATCCACTTCTATGGCCAATATTCCAATATAGTCATAAGATTTTATTTTGTTACCTATTAATGAAATTAATAAAATGGAAATTAGAGTAATACAGCTAATTCAAGAGAGACTGACTGATAATCATGACAGAAATAATTAATTTCATTATGCAAAATAAGAACCAAACAGTATTGGGAATGGGGAGAGGGCAATAACATTATGATCAATGGGAAATTTTGGAAATAAAGTGTTTAAATCAAAAAAGTTTTGTTCCCTATAACACTGTTAATTGTAAGAAGCTTGAATATGAATTTAGGCGGAAAAATAATAAAATATTTCCTTCCAGTATTCAGCTTGAATATTAAATTAGGTGGGAAACCAATAACAGATTTCCTTCAAAGTATCCTCAGTGTTATGTAGGCAGAAGACTGTATTCAGAATTCAATATAAAAAAAAGCTGTCTAGACTCTAAAAGATCAAATCTATACAAAAAAATATTAATAAAATGGTTCGTACTGATGTATGATCTTCAAGCAAAGCACAATATTGAAATAGCTCCTCCAAAATTCACGCAAAGTTAAGTTAGTGCTTTGCGTGACATTAAAGCACTGCTTAAATAAGTGCTTGGTGTAGAGCTTCTTGAAATTAGAGATGACTTACTGGTCCATAGGCTGGAGGATAGGAGGATAGGGATGGTGTTTGGTGGAAGATATAGTACTCTGATGAATTTGTACGGGTCGATGATATCATCTTCGAGTCCTGGGGGGAGGAGCGGGTGCATTATCCAAGCAAAGCGAGCACTTCAAAGGCAAATTCCTCTCCTGAAGGTACTTCTTGACAGCAGGGCCAAATATATATATATATATATATATATATACGTATATACGTATATATGTATATACGTATATACGTATATATATATATTTATATATATATATATATATATATATACATACATACATACATACATACATACATACATACATACATACATACATACATATATATATATATATATACATACATACATACATACATACATACATACATACATACATACATACATACACACACACATACATACATACATACATATATATATATATATATATATGTATATATATATATATATATATATATTGTTAAAGTGATAACTTGTCATAAGTTAGGTCTTCAAACGAAGGAAATTGTTAAGAACACCGGCGTAAACGAGAGGACAGTGAGGCGCTGGGTAGCCAAGTTCAAGGAAGGGGGTAGCGGCGAGATCCCTTCTCATTCCCATGCTGGTCCCCCGCCCGGAAGATCCCTGATCTGATCGTACTTTGTTACTTTTAAAACGAAGCCTTGATGCAAATCCAACCTTAACAGCGAAGCAACTGAAGGAACAGAACCCTAAATTGTTGAAAGACGTCAGTGTTCGTGCGATCCAGGAAAACCTGTCGAAGCGCCTCGACTATGAGAAAGTTCTTGCCAGAAAAAAGCCAGCTTTAACCGAGAAACAAAGGAAGAGGAGGGTTGCTTTTGCCAAGACATACAAGGATTGGACCTTGGAGCAGTGGCGAAGTGTTTTGTGGAGTGATGAAGCGACCTTTTGTGTGAGTGAAACGGCCGGGAAAAAAGTTTGGAGGCGCAAGGGGTCGGACCCTCTTAAGCCTAATCTCACGGCCAAGACAGTTAAGCACCCAGCATCCCTTATGGTATGGGGCACTTTTGCCTACGGTGGTGCCCCAAGGCTTGTTGTTCTTCCTAAAGGTGTGACGGTTAATGCTGACCGGTATCTGAAAATTTTAAAGGATAATTTAGCCGATTGTTTTGCCGCTACTGGAACGGAAATTTTTCAGCAGAACGGTGCCCCTTACCACACGGCTAAGAAGGTGAAAAAGTGGCTAGAAAATAGCGAAGTGGACTTTATTACTGACTGGCCAGGTCAAAGTCCTGATATTTTGCCCATTGAGAACCTTTGGGCGATTGTAAAAGCTCGGCTTCGTAAAGAAATTACGACAAACGTCACACTTCTCGAGGCGGCGCTCCATAAAGTGTGGGCTGAAATACTCCAAAACCTCGCCGATAGTGTTCCTCGACGACTTTTGGAGGTCAGGAAGAGGAAAGGCTACCCTATAGACAAGTAGCAGGGATATTGGTGAGTGTTCAATTAAATTTTTATTGATTTTTATTGTGTATTAGCGTTGATATTTAGCGGGGGACCAGATTGAATGCATGGCGGATGCTGCTCGGACAAAGCGATACGCGCTGACTGTATACAGTATATATATATATATATATATTTATATATATATATATATATATATTTATATATACATACATATATATATATATATACATATATATATTTATATCTATATATATATATATATATATGTGTGTGTGTGTGTATATATATACATATATATATATATATATATACATATATATATATATACACATATATATATATATATATATTGAATATATATATATATATATACACATATATATATATGTATATGTATAAAATATATATATACAGTATGTATATATATATATATACAGTAGGGTCCCGAATTATGCGAGAATTTGGTCGATGAATGACCTCGCATAAATGGAAAAATCGCAGATTTCGAAAACACAACTAACAGAAATAATTACATTTGGCCATGGCAACCGGCAACTTGCTTATTCAAACGTGTTTACTACCCTTTTCCATTACTTTCTTTGTACTGTACTGTATTTCTTTATAATATCAAATTGTTCTAGTAAATAAATCAAACATTTAATATACTTTAAAGTTCTAATAACTTGAAAAATGGTTAAAATTACAACCAGGATGGGTGTAAACACTGTATATTTCCCGTTATAACACGACCCAAAATACAGACAAATTTTAATGTTTGTCATATCTATTGTTTAAGACAACTGGTGAATAGCAAAACCATCACTCTATAGACTAGCTTTTGTTGTATGATTGAAATCCAAAATTATCATGCATTTCCTAAACACGCCAAAAAGCACAATAGAAAACGACAACCAATGTTTTGTTTACGTTTATCTCTGATCATAACGAAGAAACAGACGCATTTACACATCTGTGTATAGGTTAGTTTTTGCATCCACAGCAATCTTACCAATATTGATTATATGTTGATATTGTTATTACCAATGCTCTACTTAATTTTTTTTCTAAGAACTTCCAAATAAATGAAGTGAATGCCATTTATATAATGTTTTTCTTTATGACGCCGCCTGAAACGGAAACCTTCCATTGTTTACGCTCCATCTTTGATCATAATAAAACAAACAGACGCATTAAACACACATGATCAAAGTGATAACTAATGATATTACAAACATTTAGTAAACATGTTATTACAAATATTTTACTTACCGTATCCATATAAATTCCTACATTCGTAGCAAAGCTGGAAACTTTTTTTTTTCTTATGCGTTTAATCCACAATAGCAAACTGCCGCTAATGACAGAATGATAATTTACGATCTAAACTGTTACGAAAGATAATTGTCCTTTCCATATCCAAAATACTTTTCCTAACTTCAGTTAGGAAAACCATATGCAAAAATGGTAAAAGAAGAAAGTACTAGGCCTATTTTTAAAGTCATCGAACAATTAGGTTACCGCTATTACGTTCGATGTGACAGAGAGAGAGAGAGAGAGAGAGAGAGAGAGAGAGAGAGAGATGGTTTTAAATGTACTAAACAATAAATATAGTTTATAACACATTGAGGTCCTTATGTAATATTAACTGTATTGATGGTTTGAATAAATTAAGAAATGGTGTAAACAATGCTTTGTTAACGTATTCGTACGCGCATATTCGTGAGAGCGGAAGCTAGACATCAGCTGATCTAATCACAGCCAAAAGTAAAACAAAAAGAAGTCAGCAATACTCAATTTTTAAAACACAACCCGAAATTTAAAAACCCAAGTACATGTTTTATTATAGCGCAATTGACTATTTAAAGAGTAAAAATTTTCTGGAATAGAATGGTGTTTCCTAAAAAATAGTGGTTTGCTCACGAAATCGGATACCGTATTTTAAGCTATGATTGAAATGGATGTATACACGGTATAACTTTTTTTTTTGTATTTAATTGACACTTTAAGAAAACCGATTTTGGTTTCTTTATCTATTTGTAAGTATTGTATAACACGAGAGAGAGAGAGAGAGAGAGAGAGAGAGAGAGAGAGAGAGAATCAGCTGTTGTAATCGAGTGCCGTTGTTTTTGTTTCGTGTACCTCCTGAAGCGAGGAATTGATCGCCACAACTAACAATTGTTCATGTTAATTTCATTCTTAAACTCAAGTTGCCATATGTTAACTAGGGTTTTATTCTTACGGAGAGAGAGAGAGAGAGAGAGAGAGATAGAGAGAGAGAGAGAGAGAGAGAGAGAGAGAGAGAGGATTTCTGCCATCAAATCTCTCTCTCTCTCTCTCTCAAGAAAGAGAGAGAGAGAGAGAGAGAGAGAGAGAGAGAGAGAGGATTTCTGCTATCAAATCTCGCTCCTCTCTCTCGAGAAAGAGAGAGAGAGAGAGTTTTTATTTACCATCTACTCTACAAAACTAATCTTTGCAAATCAAATGTGTACTGTTTAAAATATGACAAAATATTGCCCGACTCGTTTACCGTAGTTTAGGCTATTTCACTGCCGATAAAACAAACCCAGTCTACTCGTGAAAACCTTGAACGCCCGGAGGGAAAAATAAGGCTTTTATGTATACTGGTACTAAACAAAAATAATGCTTTAATATACCATCATTACACTACCATTACAATTATCGTAAGGGTTGAGAAAGATAATGATTGCCAAGAACGTAACCACAATTCTGTTTTACATTTTGTCAGCTGGACTCGCACAGTTAACAGTTGATTTCATTGTTGATGTGGAATTTTTATCCTTAAAATAGGCTATTCATTATGAAATTATGTTAATAAGATGTAATGTTAATATTGTTTTTGTAAAATATATTATAAATCACCGTATTTAGGGCTACCAATATGCTTAGAAAGACAATAGATTTGATACATTTTATAGTGCTTGACTCGCAGACTGAACAGTTTCGCAGATACAGAAAATTTATTTTTGAAAAATAGAGGTCGCATAAAAGGGGAATCGTATAATTCGAACACGCATAATTCAGGACCCTACTGTATATATATATATATATATATAAATATATATATATATATATATATATACATATATACTGTATATATATACCAGTGCTAGGCTGTATATCTTAGCAATCCATGTTCGCCAATGGTTATACTCGTAACGGCGGATAAACTTGGTGAAATGAGGAGATCTTTGAGGGTAGAAAAATGGCCCCCTAAGTCTCGATGAAGTCACTGGCAGCAGGGTGATAGATTGGTTTTAAGGCGAAGGACAAACTGTCTCTTCGGCTTTTACTCCTGATGCCTGGCGGTTGATCTTACTGGAATTAGTATGGACTGGCTAGGGTCACTTGCCTTAGTTAGATAGACACTGTGTCTCACAAGGAACTGGCTATTGTATGATGTATCTAGCCAATAAATCCACTATGAATTTAGTCAGTTATCGAAAGAGACAATGACAGAATGGCCCACATTCCCGGGCATAAGGTGGGGCTAAGAATCTCCCGGTTTATAAATACAGTACTAAAGAAAAAATTGAAAATAGGTAATCGGAATGTTAGAACCATGATTCAGATTAGGAAGTTACAGCAAGTGGAGAGTGAATTTATGAAATATAGTTTAGATATCTTGACCCTAAGGGGATTGGTAAGGAAGCTTTAGACCAAGGCAATATTATACATCTACTTAGGATGATCAGATGGAGTTGGAAAAAGGGTGGGAATGATGATGACACCAAGAGCAGAAAAGGCATTACGCGAGCAGAGAGCTGTGAAGAGTAGATTGTCACTAGCAAAGTTCAAATCAAAGCAGTGCAATATGAATATTATAGTTTGCTATGCCCCAACAAAGATTCCCTGAAGAAAGGAAAGATGAATACTATGAAGAACTACAGAGGGTAAAAGATGAGATTCCGAGGGATATGAAAATTGTGATTGTCGACTTCAATACTAAAGTTGGAAGAAATAATCAAGGGATAGAGATTACTTACAAGATTATTTTGTAGAATGTGGCATGATGAGGATAAACCAGATGAATGGAAGTTATGAATGTTGGTGAAAATAGCAAAAAAAGGAGACCTGACTGATTGCAATAATTACAGAGGTATAAAACTTACGCCAGTTCTTATGAAAATATATATTATATTATGCTTATTCTAAAGAGACTGGAGAGAAAGATTGATGAAAAGCTGAGATTTTGAAAAGGTAGAAGTTGCACTGACTAAATTTTCATTTTGAGATATGTTGTACATCGATGCATAGAATATAGAAATACATTTTTGCTGGCATTTGTGGACTATGAAAAAAACCCTCGTGGATAGTGTGCACCGGCCAATTTTGTGGAAAGGTCCTGTGTTATTATGGAATTCCTCTTAAATATTTAATTCGGCCAATTTTGTGGAAAGTCCTGTGTTATTATGGAATTCCTCTTAAATATTTAATTTGATTAAGTTTGTTCATGAGCATAGCAAGTGTAAAGTTAATGTTAATGGAGTCTTATCAAATGAATATCTAGTGAACAGCGGAGTACTCCAAAGGAATGCGTTGTCACCTATGTTATTTATCCTCCTCATGGATTTTGTAAGGCGTAGAACAGTCAGAGATGGTGGAGAAAGATTGGACTAGATTGGTGATAGGGATATTAGCAGACCTAGAGTATGCTGATGAAGTTGTCCTTGTTAGCAGAATGCCACAGGATTTGCAATGCTTGCTTACCAGAATGCATGAAATATCACACGAGGTTGGGCTGATGATAAATAGAAGATGATGAGAATGAAGTATACAATGGAAGATGAAATATCACTGGAAGGAGGAAGGATTAGAGGTAGAATCATTTAAGAATTTAGGGACTATGATCTCCAATACAGGGTCTTTGGAATTAGAGTTTAGTAAAAGATTGAAAAAGAAAATCAGTAAAATTTGGAAATCAAATCGCCTGAAATTACAAATAAAATCATATATTAGTTTAGTGAGTCATGGTATGACAATGAAACAATCTCCAAAAGATTAAGTAGATTTAAGAACAAAGCCCTCAGAAGGATATTGGGAGTTAAATGGTAGGACACGATTAGAAATGAAACTATAAGAGAAATTATTCGAGAGCCATATGTGGATGAGATCATGATGAGGGGTAGATGGAGATAGATGGTTTGGGCATGGTCTTTGCACTCCCCAAGAGAGATTTAGTTCACCAAATGTTCAGCTCTATATATATATATATATATATATGTATGTATGTATGTATATATATATATATATATATACATACATACATACATATATATAAATATATACATA
>NC_090726.1:87908025-87911994 GCF_036898095.1 Palaemon carinicauda | reverse complement strand
CTCTAAGAAAAGAATCTTGCATATATTAAAGTTTCTCTTTGGAGTCCTTTTTCCTCAAGACAGCAACTGAATAAGTTCTTCGGCATTCTTAAGTTTGATTCCAATCATCAACCCAGTTCTGAAGACTAAGTTGAAAGTTACACAGACAGCTGTTTCACTTTAGAGAATGCTTCCTGAATGATTTGATCACGCATGCCAACATGGAAATACACTAAAATAGCCCATATATAATCACGAATAAAGACTAGAATTCCAAGTGTCGTAGTTGGTGGTGAGATGAGAAGTGAGTATACCTACATCTCTAGGCTTGGGGGGGTGAGAGAAAGTAATGCCTCATGTAGGGAATGACTACATTGGGTAAAAAGTGGTGTGATTATGCTTGATAACAAAAAAAAACACTAAATAGCCTTTACATTTTCAGGAATAGGGGCTAAAATCCCAGTCTTAGTAGGCTGGCTGACGATAGAAGTAAGAGGGGCTAAAATCAAAGGGGAGGAGCTATTTTTAGTAAAATATCCCTTAGGTGTAAGCATGTGTTGTAATAATAAGGAGGATAAACTACTGATTTTAACTTCCATAGGGTTTATATTTGTAAGTGACATTCCTGGTACATCATCCATCCTTGTACCTAACGTTTTGACGTACAATATACGTCATCATATGGAAGGGGCTAAAGAATCCTGGTTAGCCTATCAAGATGGCTGGGCTTTAAATACTGCAGTAGCAGCTGGTGAAGTTGCCTTTAATAGAAGGCGTTAGAGAGGGGGCATCAGGCAACCGCCCCTTAATGTAGGGATAACGGCGGGACAGATGTTGTCAAATAGGTTGCTGTTTTGTTAATTGTGTAAGTTTTTTTAACTTCATGATTAATATATTTTTTCATTTGGAATACACAGGGTTGGTTAAAGTATATATACCATATTTCCCGTGTTATAAGACACCTTTTTTCCTGAAAAATGGGACCAAAAATCAACCTGCATCTTAAGATAGAAGAATTAACTAAATATATTTGTAATTAATGCCATTTCACGATGCTAATCAATTACCACTAGAATATCATCATCAATCCATAGTAAATTATCAATCAGGTCATTATCTTGGCATGGGATGTGTTGTAGATAGTTCCAGTATCCACTTCACTCCATCTATTTAAATGTTAAACATATATGTGTTAATCTTAGTCCATGAAACTTGTTACATAGTCATGTCAACAATACAATTATGAAAAGCTTATCCCTCGTATTCACACTTCATTTTGACACCAGATTCAGACAACATTCTCCTTATATACACAGGCATCTCCTTGTGGTTAGATACAGCATAGGTCTTTTACAGTTACGCAATATATATTTCCCCATTTTCTAATGGCTAGAATAAGGAGAGTGCCAACTCTCCCTGATAAAAAATACTAAACTGTGAAAATTCTTCCATCAATTACAACATGAAGCTAGATAGACTTTTTATGCTTCAAACAAATTCAACAAAAACAACTTGGAAAACTTGTAATGGCAATTGTTTGGGGATAAGGAGCCGAGCAGTATAGCCCATAAATACAAATCTAACATAAAGCACCCTCACCCTCTAGCAAAAGAGAGAGAGAGAGAGAGAGAGAGAGATGATACTGAATTATCTTAAGAGTGTTTTAGCCTCACTTTAGATGATACTGAATTATCTTAAGAGTGTTTTAGCCTCACTTTTTTATCACCTAATAAATAACTTAGATACATCTAAAATGTATTTGCGACTAAACGGGCACATCATAAGCAATAACAATAAAAAACAGTTATAAACCCAACCAAAATAATAATTTCAAATTAAGCTTTAAAATATATCATACCGTAAACATGACAGTATAAAGTATAACTCAATATATAAAAATAAAGCTTCTGTCCTTAACAGTTATTCTGTATACTGTATATAAAAAGTACAACAAATAACAAGACCAAAAAAATCAGAGTTGTGATGTTCTCAAGAAGCATCCTTTGCAGTAATCAACCACCACAGTGAGAAGCCCAAGAATACCAGTAAAGCAAGAAAATAATTTTGTGGACAGAAAATCAAATATTGAATTTCCTTAGAGCAATGAACTAAACAGAAAACTAACGGAATTGGAATTTAGTCAGAAAAAGACCAAGCATATAATCATAACCGAAATCAGTTTGTGGTTACTTTTGACAAGTTAAAAGTTATTAAAGTATAGTATTATATATGGAATGACTGGTTGGATCTATCAATTGACAGGCAATATGTTTCTAACACATACTAGGGCATGGTAAGAACACTTAGTTGCAGATAATTACAGCAGATAACCAGAAGTTATGACTATTCATTAACACACTTGGAAGGCATTTCTAGCACACACAACTAAGAAAAATGCTAATTTCAAATTATAATAACACTATATGCTTCTATTAAAATGCCTGAAAGTTACAAAAAAATCTTCATAAATTAATCAATTTTTACTTTCAAACTTACCTATATGCTAACTAAATAACTCTAACCAGTAATATGAGAATTTATCCCTGTTCTGATCATACCAAGAACATCATTTGACACTCATCACTATATAATGAAAAATAGTTAAGCCAGGTAAAACTTAAAAGCTCATTGAAGAGAGTTGGTATTATAAAATAATAAGTTTTCTTTATCTTCAACTCAACAAGGCACATTTTTCTGAGACCACATACAGAACAAAAGTTTCCCTTTACAGTATTTCCTAGCAACTAAAATCTGTTTGTTAACTGTTATCTAAATAATTAAGGGTTCTCCAATGTTGAATTCAGTAGTAAACTTACCTGTTCCTTTATCAGTTTCTGCTTCTGCTTCTCTTGTTCTCTCTCCTGCAAAAGTATAAGAAGGAAAAGTTGCTTAACTTGACCTCAGTATCTTTCAATAAGATGCAAACATTTTCTGAAGTTACTACCAAGTCTAAATGTAAAACTTCAGCTAATAACTTGAATTACTTGCATAAACTGGAAAAGGACACCTATTGAAAAAAAAGATGGTTGCTATAGTAATTGTACTTCCTTTTGGGCAACAAACAAACAATTACCTTATACAACCTGACACTTCAGTTGGAAGTGCTTTGCCTTTATACCATATTAAATAATAAAGGCAATTCAGATATGATATGGTAGCATTCTACATTGGTAAAAAACACAAATATTAACCAAATTATTCTGAGGAATTTTAACCTTTCAGTACAGAAGTCTCCAAACTCTTATTTCTTGATGACAAGACCATAAAAATTCACAGCAAAGATTAATAATCATATTTTTGTGGGCCAGTATAGACCACACTTTTAAAACTTGGAAACATGGTTGGACATCATCGACTTTTATATAAATGAATGTGGGCTGAACTAGGAGTTAAAAAGTAAATATTGTAAGATGCCTACCCCCCAAAATGCAAACTATTTAAGAGACCATGCCTAGATCTTTGCCATGTTTTATAAATCCACTTCTATGGCCAATATTCCAATATAGTCATAAGATTTTATTTTGTTACCTATTAATGAAATTAATAAAATGGAAATTAGAGTAATACAGCTAATTCAAGAGAGACTGATAATCATGACAGAAATAATTAATTTCATTATGCAAAATAAGAACCAAACAGTATTGGGAATGGGGAGAGGGCAATAACATTATGATCAATGGGAAATTTTGGAAATAAAGCGTTTAAATCAAAAAAGTTTTGTTCCCTATAACACTGTTAATTGTAAGAAGCTTGATATGAATTTAGGCGGAAAAATAATAAAATATTCCCTTCCAGTATTCAGCTTGAATATTAAATTAGGTGGGAAACCAATAACAGATTTCCTTCAAAGTATCCTCAGTGTTATGTAGGCAGAAGACTGTATTCAGAATTCAATATAAAAAAAAGCTGTCTAGACTCTAAAAGATCAAATCTATACAAAAAAATATTAATAAAATGGTTCGTACTTGGTAAAGGAAGGATCAACATACC
>NC_090726.1:87900525-87903025 GCF_036898095.1 Palaemon carinicauda | reverse complement strand
ATACACGGTATAACTTTTTTTTTTGTATTTAATTGACACTTTAAGAAAACCGATTTTGGTTTCTTTATCTATTTGTAAGTATTGTATAACACGAGAGAGAGAGAGAGAGAGAGAGAGAGAGAGAGAGAGAGAGAGAGAGAGAGAGAGAGAGAGAATCAGCTGTTGTAATCGAGTGCCGTGTTTTTGTTTCGTGTACCTCCTGAAGCGAGGAATTGATCGCCACAACTAACAATTGTCATGTTAATTTCATTCTTAAACTCAAGTTGCCATATGTTAACTAGGGTTTTATTTCTTACGGAGAGAGAGAGAGAGAGAGAGAGAGAGAGAGAGAGAGAGAGAGAGAGAGAGATTTGATGGCAGAAATTCGAGAGAGAGAGAGAGAGAGAGAGAGAGAGAGAGAGAGAGAGAGAGAGAGAGAGAGAGAGAGAGAGAGAGAAAGGATTTCTGCCATCAAATCTCTCTCTCTCTCTCTCTCTCTCTCTCCTCTCTCTCTCTCTCTCTCGAGAAAGAGAGAGAGAGAGAGAGAGAGAGAGAGAGAGAGAGAGAGGAGAGAGAGAGAGAGAGAGGATTTCTGCTATCAAATCTCTCTCTCTCTCTCTCGAGAAAGAGAGAGAGAGAGAGATTTTTATTTTACCATCTACTCTACAAAACTAATCTTTGCAAATCAAATGTGTACTGTTTAAAATATGACAAAATATTGCCGACTCGTTACCGTAGTTTAGGCTATTCACTGCCGATAAACGAACCCAGTCTACTCGTGAAAACCTTGAACGCCCGGAGGGAAAAATAAGGCTTTTATGTATACTGTACTAAACAAAAATAATGCTTTAATATACCATCATTAACACTACCATTACAATTATCGTAAGGTTGGAGAAAGATAATGATTGCCAAGAACGTAACCACAATTCTGTTTACATTTTGTCAGCTGGACTCGCACAGTTAACAGTTGATTTCATTGTTGATGTGGAATTTTATCCTTAAATAGGCTATTCATTATGAAATTATGTTAATAAGATGTAATGTTAATATTGTTTTGTAAAATATATTATAAATCACCGTATTTAGGGCTACCAATATGCTTAGAAAGACAATAGATTTGATACATTTTATAGTGCTTGACTCGCAGACTGAACAGTTTCGCAGATACAGAAAATTTATTTTTGAAAAATAGAGGTCGCATAAAAGGGGAATCGTATAATTCGAACACGCATAATTCAGGACCCTACTGTATATATGTATATATATATATATATATATATATATATATATATATATATATATATATATATATATATATATATATATATACTGTATATATATTACCGTGCTAGGCTGTATATCTTAGCAATCCATGTTCGCCAATGGTTATACTCGTAACGGCGGATAAACTTGGTGAAATGAGGAGATCTTTGAGGGTAGAAAAATGGCCCCCTAAGTCTCGATGAAGTCACTGGCAGCAGGGTGATAGATTGGTTTTAAGGCGAAGGACAAACTGTCTCTTCGGCTTTTACTCCTGATGCCTGGCGGTTGATCTTACTGGAATTAGTATGGACTGGCTAGGGTCACTTGCCTTAGTTAGATAGACACTGTGTCTCACAAGGAACTGGCTATTGTATGATGTATCTAGCCAATAAATCCACTATGAATTTAGTCAGTTATCGAAAGAGACAATGACAGAATGGCCCACATTCCCGGGCATAAGGTGGGGCTAAGAATCTCCCGGTTTATAAATACAGTACTAAAGAAAAATTGAAAATAGGTAATCGGAATGTTAGAACCATGATTCAGATTAGGAAGTTACAGCAAGTGGAGAGTGAATTTATGAAATATAGTTTAGATATCTTGAACCTAAGGGGATTGGTAAGGAAGCTTTAGACCAAGGCAATATATACATCTACTTAGGATGATCAGATGGAGTTGGAAAAAGGGTGGGAATGATGATGACACCAAGAGCAGAAAAGGCATTACGCGAGCAGAGAGCTGTGAAGAGTAGATTGTCACTAGCAAAGTTCAAATCAAAGCAGTGCAATATGAATATTATAGTTTGCTATGCCCCAACAAATGATTCCCTGAAGAAAGGAAAGATGAATACTATGAAGAACTACAGAGGGTAAAAGATGAGATTCCCGAGGGATATGAAAATTGTGATTGTCGACTTCAATACTAAAGTTGGAAGAAATAATCAAGGGATAGAGATTACTTACAAGATTATTTTGTAGAATGTGGCATGATGAGGATAAACCAGATGAATGGAAGTTATGAATGTTGGTGAAAATAGCAAATAAGGAGACCTGACTGATTGCAATAATTACAGAGGTATAAAACTTACGCCAGTTCTTATGAAAATATATAGTATATGTATGCTTATTCTAAAGAGACTGGAGAGAAAGATTGATGAAAAGCTGAGATTTTGAAAAGGTAGAAGTTGCACTGACTAAATTTTCATTTTGAGATATGTTGTACATCGATGCATAGAATATAGAAATACATTTTTGCT
>NC_090726.1:87883025-87888025 GCF_036898095.1 Palaemon carinicauda | reverse complement strand
ACGAAGACCTTTTATGAAAACTGTGCACCTGATAATGATGATGCCATTGATAACGAGGAAGAGAACATCGACAACCCACAACCATGAACGTCAAGTGACTCCCTGAAGAAGAAACAATCATTCAATGCTAGCAAGGTCTGATTAAAAAAGTTGAAACAAAATTTGGCCTACAAAATCACTGTACGGCGAAGCGGTCTCTGCAGACATAGCTGCAGCCAAACGATATGTCAAGAAGTTCCCTCGCCTTGACAAAGAAGGCCGCTATCTTCCCCAACAAGTTATTAAATATGGACGAGACGGGATTGTTTTTGGAAGAGGATGCTGTCTCACATATTCTTGTTCACAGACGAGGTTAAAATTTTGCCCATGCTTCAAGGCACACAAAGAACATGCAATACTCATCATGTGCAGGAATGCAGCGGGCTTTATGTTAAAGTCAGGGTTTATTTACAAATCCAGAAATCCGCATGGCTTGAAATAAAAAAACAAGAATCAGCTGCCCGTACATTGAATGAACACCACCAAGGAGTGGATTACGAAAGATATAACATCTGACTGATCCCATCAATGCTTTATTCCTCAGGTTAAAGCACATCTAGCTGAAAGGGGCCTGCCATTTGACGTCCTTTAGTTGATGGATAGTGTAGGAGGCCACACAATTGATCTGAATTATGAAGGTATACAGATTGAGTTCTTGACCACCCCAACACTGATCCCAACCAATGGATCAAGGCGTCATCCGTTCTTTAAAGGTGCTTTATCTACACTTTGACCACCATAGAGGATCTCATCAGAAGTGTAGATGACATCAATGACTTCACACTGAAGGCCTATATGCATAACTACACGATTGCAACCTGTTTGACAAATGTTCAAAAGGCATTACAGAACACGAAGCTTCAGACAATCAATTTCAACTGGAAAAAATTGTGGCCCCATGTTGTCCACTATTACAAGGGCTTCACTTCTGATGAAGCCCTTGGCAAGGCTGTGAGGCTGGCAAGACTATACCGAAAGAAGGCTTCAAGGACATGACTCCTGAAGCTGTCAATGGCCTCATTGATTGCCACTCAGAAGCTGACAGATGAAAACCTAATGGAGAGGACATAGTCAACAAGTGAGGAAGAGAAGGAAGCAGAAATGCAAGATGAAGAAGCCCAAGAGTCTGGCCTAACCCTTGAACATCTTGCATCTTTGTGCAATGTGGCTAAGGAATTGCAATGAGGGTTGCAATGATGACATGGTCTGATCTATGCAATTTTGCAATCTGATAGATGGGGCCATTTCTGTCTACAAGGCTATATTGGCCAAGAAGACAAAACAGCAGAAGCAACTCCCCATTACTATGTTCCTCTCTTACCAGCTACACCTTTGTCTTCAGTGAAGATGTTCCTCTCTTGCAAGACATTGTCAGCTACGCTGCCTTCTTCATTGGAAGCCTCAGTTGAAGCTGAAGAAGTTGAAGATACTGTGCCCTGATAAAGTGCCCCATGAAGAGACACTGTCAGGAGAGCTATGAAACTTTCATTTGCTGTGCATTAAACAGCATCATCACCTTCATTGTCATTTTTACTGCACAGCTAATTCATTGTCATAGTTATCATTCAAGCCAGGCAGCAATTTCTTCAATGGTGAGTAGAACCTCATTATTATTATTATCATTATTATTATTATTATTACTAGCTAAGCTACAACCCTGGTTAGAAAAGTAAGATGCTATAAGCACAAGGGCTCCAACTGGGAAAAATAGCCCAGTGAGGAAAGGACATAAGGAAATAAATATGAGAAATAATGAACAATGACATTGAAATATTTAAAAAACAGTAAAATCAAAACAGATATTTCATATATAAACTATAAAAACTTATTTTAGACTGTTCAACATGAAAACATTTGCTACAACTTTGAACTTTTGAAATTTTACCAATTCAACTACCCAATTAGGAAGATCATTCCATACCTTGGCCATAGCTGGTATAAAACTTCTAGAATACTGTGTAGTATTGAGCCTTATGATGGAGACGGCCTGACTATTAGAATTAACTGCATGCCTAGTATTACAAACAAGATGGAACTGTCCAAGAAGATGTGAATGTAAAAGATCATCAGAATTATGAAAAGTCTTATGCAAGATGTATAACAAACTAATTGAATGACAGTGACAGAGATTAATCACTAGATCAGGAATAATAAATTTAATAAACCGTAAATTCCTGTCCAACAAATTAAGAAGAGAATCAGTAGCTGAAGACCAGACAGGAGAACAATACTCAAAACAAGGTAGGATAAAAGAATTAAGACACTTCTCCAGAATAGATTGATCACCAAAAATCCGAAGACTTTCTCAATAAGCCAATTTTTTTTACAATTGAAGAAGACACAGACCTAATGTGTTTCTCAAAAGTAAATTTGCTGTCGAGAATCACACCTAAAATTTTAAAAGTCATACAGAGTTAAAGAAATATTATCAATGCAGAGATCCAGATGTTGAAGAGCCACTGTCCTTGACCTACTTACAATCGTACTTTGAGTTTTGTTAGGATTCAATTTCATGCCCCATAATTTACACCCTGCACTAATTTGAGAGAGAGAGAGAGAGAGAGAGAGAGAGAGAGAGAGAGAGAGAGAGAGAGAGAGAGAGAGAGAGAGAGAGAATGTAAAATTAAAACAGGTGATTAAATAACTTTTAATAATATTACGGGGATCGTCCGCTATGGTGTCTTGACATAGCAACTTTCAGGAATCGAAAATCATATTATTGTTTCTATGTATGCAGAAACATATCGTACATGCTCTCCAGAGGTTTCAGCCACTTATTTTTGAAAATAATGAAGATCAAGTGTTCTTTAAATGATGACGTCATCTTTACACCCTTGTCTGTACAACTGAGTTTGACATAACCGTCTTTATGTCTTTATTTTTGCATATAAATAGCGATTTTTCTCACATATATTTCAAAATCTCAATCGTCTGGCAGTGTTGGAAGGCAATGGTAGAGGGTAGGCTAACGCAAACTACAAACTATGAGAAGAACAGCCAGAGTTTCCAAAGACGTATAGAAGTTACTTTGCATGTGTGTTTGTTTACTTGCATTTCGTTTGTACACTGAGTTTTCACAACATCCTCGTGAACTTTATAGCAAGGCAGATGTTACCTAAGGTCAAAGAAAGAACAAGAAGTAATCAGAGCACCAAAAAAGTACCAAAAAGAGAGGAAAACAGGAAATAGAGTACAAAGCTGGAAAATCCTAACCAAAACTCTGGCAACAATGAGGCCGTTGGCAACTCATGACATCCTTAGACCACTAGTACTAGTAAACTTAGGATTTGAATGCCTCGTTTAGGGAGCCTTCATATAGGAATAAACAATAAAAGTACAAAGTAATGTTATAAAAATGTTATCTTGATTTTCTTAAGAAAAAAAGCAGAAATTTATAGCAAATCTTTTGGAGCTCATAACTCAAATAAATACTTATTCTCACCAAGGTACATTTTTCTCTATTATTTATTGTTCGATTTTAGAAAGATATCATTGAAAAGAAGAATAAAAATGCATAATTCTGGTCAGGGATTATAATTTTAAAGTTATTGGAAATTTTAAAAAAAATTCAAAGTTTAAAAATAAAAAAAATATAAATATCAATAAAATTAAATAAAATATAGAAAAAATTCCTCAGACCAATATTTCCACACTCCAAATAGCACTAAGCATTACAAATAATATTTAATTCAATGCCGTATTTTTCGAGAAAAATAAAAAAAAATTAATATTTTTTTTTTATTATTCATAAAAAATATACTAAGGGTCCGATTCCAATAAAATCTATAGAGAATCAGCAGACTAGTACAGTAATACCAACAACACAGGGTAAAATTCTAGAAATCCAATGATATTTGCCGATTTTGGCTTTATGGTGGACGATTCCCTTAAGTGTAACTGCTTAGACACTGTTTACTGTATGACTGTACACAAAGAAAATGTTCATAAACATGAAAGTGTTTACTGTATAATACTATATAAAAGTATGGGAAAAGACAATTCAAATAGAGGATGGCTTAATATCAGTATGGGGGAGGTTTATAAAGGTTTTAAAATATACGTAAATAATAAAATAAATAGGGTGTGGCTACTTCACGCTTTTCACCTATCGCAAGGGGGAACGACCCATTATCGGCGATAGATGAAGGAATACTGTATTTTTGTCTCGGATTCAGAAAAAAGTCAAGCCATTCCGGTTTCTGTTTAGTTCCCAAGCCTTCTATAATGCAGAGGTATGCTAACTTGTATAACACTCATCAGTTGCATAATCTTGTCTAATGTTTCGATTTGATATCCTGTTCCAAGTCCCAATCATTTCTCCTCATAAATGAAAATCTTTAAATTCGGGTTTTGACTAAAGATGAGCTGTAGATAATCAAGTAGGGAATGCTCTCAAAACACTTTCCTTAGCAGATTCTATAGCACGGTATCTATTGCTTTTTTATTAGCTTCCCTGCTGGATTTGTTATCATTCTTGCATAGGGAAAGCAGTGTGTTTTAAATAAATACTGTACAGTCAAGCCTTCTTTAATGCAAATTCTCTTTTCAGGGTTTCACTTACACACAACACACAGAACTGCAGTACCTATTCAATGAAAAATCCCATATTCGTGATATAAACACCAGTAGCGCGATGATTTCAAACGGCCCGTATCCTTAACACTGAGAGTGCTTCGCACCACTTACCTATCTCTCACTGCACATTGAATAACCATTTACTGCGGTAAAAAAATTACTGATATATTTAAAATAAACTGGATTTCGATTAAACTGGTGTTTCACTTAACTGTATCCAATACTAATGTATGTAATATTCACATTTTTATGTCGTATTTATGATTGAAAACTTGGCAAACTATAATCTTTTCCATTGTTTACATTCATTCTATTCCATATCAGCTGATCAACCCTACGTAGTCCACCGTGAACCTCAATTTTTGGATCAAATAACTTATCATTAA
>NC_090726.1:87858025-87878025 GCF_036898095.1 Palaemon carinicauda | reverse complement strand
CACACTACCCGCCACCACCACAAAGTGTTTTATCTCTTGTACTTGCTTCGCGTAATGTTTGTAGAAGACACTGGATGATTTCCACCCAGTGTATGAGCGGAGTCTCTCAAAGTCTATATGTTGAAAGAAGTTCAATGAAGAAGCAACTTTCCTTGAATCGTGACACGCGGGTGTACTGTCAGGATCCGCTCTGCAAATAAAGTGGGTGAGCTTCGCTCTCAGTTGTCTTAAAGATAGGTTTGATCCTAAAGTTTCACCTCTGAAGAGCTGTCCTCCTTTGAAGTTTAAAGTTCTTCAAAGATAGACCTTAAGAGACTCTACTGGGCACAGAGAGACATCTTCCTTCAATGGGCAGATTCTCCAAGGACCCCACCTCTTGGTGGGTAGCTCATTCTTGGCAAGAAAGGCAGGATAGGGAAACAGGTTCAGTTCTCCTGAGTCCAGGAACTGAATATGGGCTTCGTTTCTAGATAAGGCCACTATTTCACTAACTCTAGCCTATTGCAAACAGAAAAATGACTTTCTGTGTTAAATCCTTTACAGTACAGTCCTCATTGTCCAGGTTCGAAGCATAGTGCAAGACTTTGTCCAAAGACCACGTGATGGGCTTTGGTGGGGCTGCAGGCATGAGTCTAGCGCATGCTTTCGGGATCTTATTAAACATTTCACTTGAGAGGTCCACTCAAAAGCGTACAGAAGTGGTCAAGCCAGGGCCGATTTACAAGAAATAATTGTAATAGAGGCCAGGCCTTGTTCGTGGAGGTGTATGGAGAATGCAAGACAGAAACTATTGATATTTCTGTCGGTTTCCTTGCTTTCACAAAGGTCCCTCATTTCTTCCATGACGATTCGTATTGCCTCCTAGTCGAACATGACTTGTACTCCTCGATGAAGTCAACTTTATCCTTTGAGATTCCGAACTTTTTGTTCGCTGCTAAGGCGATAAAATCATGAGGTGTAGGTAGCTGGTTCTCAAGGATGAAGCGTAGACAGTCGTCTTCTGGACCAGTTGAGACAGCACTGGATTCGGCAGTGGAAACAGCTTCAGCTTCAGCTTCAACTCTAGGACTAGAGAAAACCAATAGCTCTTGGGCCACTTGGGGGCTACTACTGCTGCTGTCCTCTCTGAATGATCTTAGCTTTCCCTCTAAATGATCTTAGCTTGTCGAGGACTCTTAGCAGGAGATTGGTTGGTGGAAACAGGTAAATGCGATTCCACCTGTTCCACTCTAGGGACATGGCATCCATCGCTTCTGCTTGAGGGTCCAAGTAAGGGGCTACATAACGAGATAGTTTCTTGTTGTTGCTCGTTGCGAAAAGGTTGATTTGCAGTTCTGGGACTTTTTCCGAGATGGAGAATGAGTCTGCGTCTAGGAACCATTCTGTCTCTATGGGCTTTCGCCTGGATAGAGCGTCCGCCGTCACATTGCGGATCCCTTGTAAGTGAACTGCTGACAAGTGCCATCCCTTCTTCCTTGCCAGGTAGAAGATGGCTAACATCACATGGTTGATGAGGGGTGATCTCGAGCCTTGTCTATTTATAGACATTTTACTATCCGTTCGTTGTTCAGGACCAACCTGATGTGGATTGATCTGCAAGGGGATAGTCTCTTCTACGTCAGGAATACTGCCATAGCTTCCAAAATGTTGATATGAAATACTTTGAACTAGCGCGACCAATGCCCTTGCACCTTCCTGTCGTGAGAATGACCTCCCCATCCTTCCAAAGAGGCATCCGTCTGTATCACCACTGATGGTTGTAGTGGTTGCAGGGGAATTATCCGCGCTAGACTCTTGGCTGTTGACCACGGCTTCAATTGGGTGCGCAGCAAGGTCAGGGTCAACCTTTGTTGATCTCTTCGAGCATTTGATGCGTATTTCCTTCAGATTCCTGACGCATCTTTCAAACGTGCCTTTAGCACTGGGTCTGTCACTGCTGCAAACTGAAGAGAGCCCAATACTTTTTCCTGTTGGCATCTTGAAATTCTCTTGTGATGGATTAGTCTCCTGACAGATCCTGCTATTTCTCTCTTCTTCTTGGATGGAATGGAGAGGTAGTGTAACTTCAAGTTTTATTGGATTCCTAACCAATGGAACTGTTGAGCTGGAGTGAGACGAGATTTCTTGCGGTTGATCTTGAAGCCCAGGTATTCCAAAAACTGGATCACCTTTTGGGCTGCCTTCAGACAAGTAATCTTAGATGCTGCCCATACCAACCAGTTGTCTAAATATGCTACCACTTGAACACCTTTGGTGCGTAGCTGTTGGACGATTGTGTCTGCTAGCTTTGTGAATATCCTTGGGGCTGTGTTCAGTCCGAAGGGCATTGCTCTAAAGACAAACTACTTCTTCTGTAGTCTGAATCCTAGGTAGGAGGAGAAAAGGCAACTCATCGGGAGATGCCAGTAAGCATCTGCTAGGTCTATTGAGACCGTGTACGCCCCTTTTGGCAGAAGGGTCCTTATGTGTTGCAAAGTAAGCATCCGAAATTTGTTGTTCTCGATGAACTTGTTGAGTGGAGACAAGTCTAGAATGACTCTGAGTTTGTCTGAGTCTTTCTTGGGAACACAAAACAGCCTTCCCTGGAATTTGATGGACTTTGCCTTCTTTATCACCTTCTTATTCAAGAGTTCTGAGATATATTCTTCCAACAAGAGGGTGATGTGTTGGAAGAATTCTGGAAAGCGGGGTGGAATTCTGCTCCATTTCCACCCGAGTCCATTCGTGATTAGGCTGTGGGCCCAGGGATCAAATGTCCAGCGATCCCAAAAGTGATGGAGTCTGCCCCCTACCTCAAACCGCTCATTGCTTGGGGGGTCCTGCGGATTTGCCTCTGCAACCACGTCCTCCTCGGCCCCGAGAGAAGTTACCTCCAGGGGAACTTCTCTTAGGAACTTTTCCTTTCTGGCTGGGGCGAAAGGAAGTCGACTGCTTCTCAAAGGTGGGGTTGAAGACTGGTGATTGGGTTACCAGCGCTGTTGAGGGACCATCTGGAAGGTGGTCTGAGGCATTGTCGTCATGGTCATGGCGGGGATTTGTGCCGGTCTTCGTGGTCTCCTTGCCCTCTTGTTCTTGGGTTGGGGACATCCTTCCGTAGATTTCCTCTTCGATGACATACCCCACTTTTGGAGAAGGTTCCTGTTCTCCGTTGCTGACCTCGCAATGACCTCTTGGACCAGATCCTGTGGGTAGAGGTCTTTACCCCGCATGCTCGAGGTAATCGGCTTCCTTGGTTCGTGCCAGATGGTTGCTAAGGCCAGGACGAACTCTCTGCAAGCTCTCCTTGCTCTGAGGAAAGCGTAAAGGTTTTTCACAAGGGTACCCATATGAGACTTGGCCAGAAAGAGGAAGATTTCTGGGGCCTTGTGTTGGCTTGCGCTTAGTTCCAAGCAGTTCTGATGAGAGAGAGAGGCCGCAAGTCTCTCCTTTGACTCCTGTTCCTTCCTCAGAAGATGGTCTGGCAACTTAGGAAGGTTCTCGTTAAACTGCTGTCCTGCGATCTCCGGATCTAGTTTGGAGACAGAGAAGGTTGGGTGGACATCCTTCCACTTTTCTTCGCAGGTAGGCAGTGCGAGAAAGAATGGCTTGCCTTCTTCAAGAGTCGGGTAGGGTTTTTCCTCGTCGGCAGCCTTGACGGCAAAGTCTAGTGCCTTCTCCGAAAAGGGAAATGAGATAAAGGAAGGTGCAAGAAAGGTGGGGTGCTTCTTGCTCAGTGCTGAGACTTTGGAATTAGTATATCCGGCTTCCTTCAGGGTCTTTAGGAGGATGGCCTGGGCCTTATCGTGTTCAAACACGATGACCTCCTTAGGGACCGTTTCTTCTCGGGCTGCATTTTCGTCCCGTAATCTCATATAGCACTCGGGATAAGAGGAGAAGTTAGGCCAGATCTCAAGATCTTCAATCTGTCTGGCCCCCAACTTCTCAGAAACGAACAGTTTCCCATCCATCATAGGCATATGCTCCGCGTACCTCCAGGGATTAGATTCAGAGCAATGAGGGAGATCGGACACCCTAAGAGGCTTCTTAGAAGTGCCCCTGGTGGTTCAGAGACGGTCAATCTTCTCGTGCATCAGCCTTTGCTGCTTCCTGAACGATTCCTGCATCGTTTTTTGTTCTTATTGGAACGACTCCATCATGCGTCTTAGAGATGTTAGAATCTCTTCACCAGCATTAGCCTGAGCAACAGGTTTGGAGTTGGAGCAGAAGACATTGAAGGCAGTGGCTGGTATGCGGCCACGGCAAACTGGGGATTGTCTGTCGTCGTAAAGAGGAATTCTTCTTCCTCCACTTGGGGAGGATCCTCGTACTCTTCAGGGATACCTTGCAGCAGGTCCTGTTCAGTGTCGGAAGACAATTCTGACATCCTCTCTTGATGGATGTCCATGGCCTCTAGGGCCTTGTTGATGTCCGAGTCAACCTTCAGCCGGATGAAGGGGGACCGAAGCTGTTCCTGGGACACCACCGCATCCAGCAGAGCCTTGGGGAACAGTAGGCACCTCAGGAAGTCTTTGGGTAGGTATGGTCCTGTGGAGTTCTTCTGGAACCACCTTACCCATTTGCGAAGGGTGTCCCTCGCTGTATCCCTAGCCTCTAGGGTAGCTAGGGGGGCTTCACCGAAGCCGTTGGCCAGCAGGGTTGAGCAGATGGTGCAACCCTTCGGGTCCCAATACTTCAGGACTCCTGTGACGATACAGCAGGTGGCACGAGTCCTGCACATCGTGTGGCCACAGAAGTCCTTCCCCTTGGGGTTGCAGAACATCGCTCCGCACCTCTCCATAGGGTCATCCTGTAAAGGGAAAATACTTATATGAGTATTTTTGTTTTTTATATCAGTGATATAAAAGCATACAGTTTGTAATAATAATAGTAATCACTATTGCATATGGTAGCTTAGGATAGTAAGCTTGAAAGGAAATAGAAAAGACACATATCTGAATTTCCTCTCCCAGGCTATTGCCAAGACCTCTGTCAGTATTAATATTCAGTTTCCCTGATAGGGAGGATACAAGGTAGAGAAACTCTACAGACTAGAGTTAGAGTTAGTAAGTAGTTTATACTAACATTAATCACCTGTAGTACTGTATTAATACCGTTCAGGTATTGTAAGTCCCCGATGATCAAGGAAAACCATCTAGGTGTTGAAGGATTACTCAACCTCAACAAAATATCATGGTCTCTACAATCGTCTGCGATAGGGAACACAGAATATGTTAGAAAACATATGTACTATTGTATAGTTATATACAGTAGTCTGCCGGCAGATACTGCCGGTTCTGGGTTAGTACCTGACGGTGCTAACCGAAAGAAAGAGACAAAGATTAATGAAGGAGAATTTCCTACTATTATGAATGGACATAGCAGCGGGAAGTGTAGGAGGACTATAAGTCCGCCTACTGTCTCCAACTAGAATGAAAGTTCCAATGGAAGGGGAAAGAATCTATCAGATTCTGGCTTCCACCCATCTACAAACTAGCCTGTCGCCGGCAATGGAGTCGGCGGCTAGGAATGAGGATGGCAACTCAAGAGAGAGCTGAGGACTTTCCAAATATGTTAAGTTTCCTGCCGGAAGCCGTCAGAAGTCGTCTCAGTCCTCCCCCAATCTTATCAACTTCCTATGAAGGAAGGGAAGTTAGGGGGAAAGGTTAGACGAAGGAACTAACTGCCACCGGAAGGAGACGTGCCGGTAACGCAATCATCCTAGCATGTCGGGGGTGATTGTCAGAATACCGGTGAAAGAATCTTGTGACAACACGCCATCACGAAAGGACAGGAGGGAGGGGTTGAGGGTCTTACAGTTCATTGTTATAAGAGGTGGCGGCAGGTTATGTCGTCTTCCTCAAAACAATGAGCTGGGAAGCATGGCTTCCTGCAAGACAAGGGCAACCTGAGTATGTCACTATCTGATTCAAAGCCTGAGGCAGGAAGAACATCATTCTACTCAACGGCGATGAAGTGAAACAATGACTGCCGCCTATGATGCTGGCGTCACTAAGGGAGGGAAGAAGGGTTTAGTCTCTTCTCTCAGAGAGAGAACAATTATCGTAACATGTCTATAGATTCTAGAGAATATCACATCTCATCAGAATCGAGAAGAAACGATAAGGGTGAGGCTAAACAGGGGGAATTACTTTACTAACGTATATTTGAGCAAGAGTAACCTTGCTCCGGTAGGAGCCCCAACAAAGGTAATCGGTACCACCAGGGTTCCAGCACGAATACGTTAAGTAAAGCCACATAATAGAAAAAGGATAAATTTCATGTATGCAATATCACCTCTTATATATCTTCCCTAACTAGCTAATATAATAGCATAAAACCTGGAAGTGTCACCCTACTATCTAAATAATATGCAAGAATATAACGGGCGGCAGCAGTCGTAAAATGGCTGCCTCCGGTCTCGGCAAGGCTCACCCAAACACACTTAAATTATTGATTTTAACTGTGAAAAGGGAGACCAAAATTACTGTCAGGAAAGAATTAATACTCAAGTTTCCAAATGACGAGGATGCAGGAGATTGCATGATGAAAATTAAGGTCCAAACCTTGAAAAAACACCGGGCTAAGGGAGAGCACAACACTCTTAGCGGGCTACAAGAATAGGAATGGCGTCGCGATAGTAGTAGGGAAGGAGATTCACCGGGTACCTAGAACAGCACCCCTTTCTTTTGCCACTCCTCCCCCTTACATCTAAGCATTAAATCTATTCGGGGTGAAGATTGCCATGTGACGTATCTAGAATACGTCCCCCAATATTATCCGATATCCTTTATTGGATACTCGTGCCAGGAGTTGGGATCCTGGAGACCTTTGGTTTAATTCTCTGTGAGTATCACTGTAGCAAATATCCCTTAGAAGGCTACCAATAGGAACCCTTCCATCAGCACAACATTGCCTGAGCCCAAAAATCTTCTTAAAATCAAATTATATATCTGTTACATTATTATCTATATTAATAAAGAAGTTACTGATGAATAACAAAAGACTAATTTTTAAATAAATGTTAGATTCATGAAATTGTTTCCTTTCGCCTATACTACTACTACTACTACTACCATGATGATGGTGATGATGATGATGATTAACACAACTTGGATGGGGAATATAGGAAAAAAGAAATAAAGGAAGGGTACAAATATATGATATAAAACTAGCAAGAAGGTAAATAGCTATTGTATCATAAAAGAAATGTGGTAAAAAAAAAAACTAATAACAATAAAAAACAGAAAGCATGTTGGTCTGGCAACAAAAATAATAAAATTACCATTACAAGTGACAGTATAAAAAAAAATAGAGAAGAGAAGATAATCTTTTAATAGGTCGTGGATTCCCAAAAGAGATTACAAGAATTTAGTGGGCTGAGAAAGTATGCTAAGAAATAAAAAATATAGCTATGTGTGCTTTTGTCTTTAATTATACCTTGACCTTCTTCCTAATTTGATAGACTAGTTAGGGTGTTAGTCAAATGTGTCTTAGCAATGTTCACTTGGTGCAGGTGGTGATGTCTATAATATATAGTTGAAATAGCAACTAACACAACATTACTAAACAAATCTCTATTCCTGACCTTATTTTTTGTTGCTCTTCAATCTGAGTTAAAAAATCCTTTCTAGCCTTTTCAGCCTCTTCTTCAGCTTCCAACCTTCTAAGAATTGCCTCAGCTTCTATTTCTAGAGCATCTCGACTTTCCCTGTCAGGCAAGTGAAAGCTATGCTCACTAATATATCCAACACTGAAATACAATTGAAAATTAATACCAACACTCATCTATAAAAAAATATAAATCAAACATGCATCTGTTTTTATGCCCTTTGGGGAAATTACCACATGACTTTCCTACCTTGTAATTTTAAAAACCTTGTGATAAAAGACATATAAAATAACAGGCAATGATAAAAGTTCCAAAATCTATGGATTCCACTTCTTACTCATGTCTTCGCTGAGGTTTGTAGCCCTTTTGTTCACGAACTTCAATTATCTTATCTCTAACATCATTTTCAGAGTACTTTTTCTGTGAAGTGGCATCTACATATTCTCCAATTGCAATCTTGCTAGAAAAGCTGAAGTTGTCCCTGGATACTTCTGTAATACCATTCTTTTCCAAGTACTGAAATGTAAAAAAATATTGCTTTTTTATCAGTCAATAAGAAAAGAACATATGTGGGAATGACATTTCCTTATTATTAAAGTGATATACAGTATATCCATACAAATACAACTAATAAATACAAAGGTTACATATCAAATAGGAGTATGAAGTAATGCTGTGATATAAATGATGCTAACTTGAAATCTTGAATTTTTGTAATTTTCCTATTCAAAAAATTCAGTTCTCAGAAGAGTCCTTAAAATATAAGCTAAAAAAGCTCTTCCAGTTTTCATCCTGATGAAAGTAAAAGCTAATGCTGATATTTCTTTGCAATATTTTCTTCTATATCTGCTATTTGGTATTACTTTTGTATTTTGTCTGTTAATTTGAATTGAGTGTGCAAATAAAATCAAAACATTTAACTAGGCTAATACATTTCAATAATGTCCCTCGAATATGAATGTTTGGGAAGAATCTAATTTCTAAAATAAAATTGTTTACCGAGTATTCAAATATTACCTAAAATTTATTGCTAAATTTTAATTGATGGAAAAATGTTACCTTGATAATGGAAAATTTACCTTCTTTAATTAAGTTTGTTAGTAGCTCCAGTGAGAGGGAGAGTCATGATAGGGATCCAGCGGTTCTCACCTTACATTTAAACAAACCAATCTTTTTAGGTCAGTAATATAATCAACTAATAGGAAAAATACTACTCAAATGGGGAGGAGAGGTGTTGGGCTCTTCCATTTTCATGAATTCCAGGTGAGAATTAAAAATACATAATTTGATTCTCACTCCATGTTCATTGATGATTTCCAAACTAACAGGATGGGGAGTTGGTAATAATCATTAGGATCAAAGAAATATCTGTTGTCTTCTTACATCTAAACACTTATTGGTTTTCATAAAGAGTACAAATACCTTTCTTTACTAAAGCACGAGAATAAAGGAGATAGACACTAGCTTCAGACAATACCACATACTAACACACTACATGAGTCGATTCCAAATAATCTTCACTTTCCCATAACAAAAAAATTTTCATTCACCTAAAAAAAATCAATCTAACTATAGTATTAAGTCAACATCCTGTTCTCATCACAGGACTACTGAAAAAACTTTCCTTAAACACATATCTGTATACTCTCAAAGAAACTTTAAGCAAAGTTGAAAGAAGTAGCCATTCTCGACATGTGTCTTGGCATGCAAAAAGGGTATAGAGGTTTCATATAGTTCACTGTGGCATCATCGGTGAGTTTCTTCATAACAAAAAAAAAAAAAAAAAAAAAAAAAAAAAAAAAAAAAACTTTCTAAAGGTCTTGTATTGTTACTGATTTTTAAATATTTCTTATTTTTTATTCATTACTTATAAAGACAATACTTTATTTTCTATTCCCTTATTTCCTTTCCTTACAGGGTAACTTCCCCTGTTGGAGACCTTGGGATTGTTTTATGATCATGATCATGATGATGATGATGATGATGATTCCACAAAAATTATTTAGAAATGAACCTGTACTCAGTTTGGTGACCTCCTAATATTCAGATGAGAAAGAATCTAAAGCTCCACCAGTAAGAAATACACTTGCTTTGATAAATCTTGCAACTCTAATTCTCATGGCAAATACAGAAACTATTGGAAATAAAGTCTTGATATTCAAGTTTCTGAAAGAAATATTCTCTATAGATTCAAACTGTTCTCCATATGTTAATTTTTCTAAAATCATCTAAATCAAATTATTATGGATTTATTGTAGTGCTTTCTCAATAAAAAAAAAAAAAAAAAGGACTTGATGGTGTTCTTGATAATATATTCAACGAAAACTCCATGCCTAGGAAGTAGGCTGGCTAGAGCACCAGCCACCCGTTGAAATAATACCGCTAGAATTATTGGGTCCTTTGACTGGCCAGACAGTATTACATTGGATCCCTCTCCAAGGTTACGGGTCATTTTGTCTTTGCCTACACATATATCGAATAGTCTGGGCTATTCTTTCCAAATTCTCCTGTCCTCATAAACCTTATAACACAGAGTTTACCAAACACTTCTTCTTTGCTCAAGGGATTAATTACTGCACTGTAATTGTTCAATGGCTACTTTCCTCTCGGTAAGGGTACAAGAGATTCTTTAGCTACGGTAAGCAGCTCTTCTATGAGAAAGACACTCCCAATTCAAACCATTGTTCTCTAGTCTTGGGTAGTGTCAAAGCCTCTGTACCATGGTCTTCCACTATCTTGGGTTAAAGTTCTCTTGCTTGAGGGTACACTCGGGCACACCATTCTATCTTCTTTTTTATTCACCTCCTCTTGTATTTTTTTTTTTTTAAATGGTGTGTTGGGCAGGCTTAATAGACGGGCCATGGATGCCTGGTGGTTTATGAAGAGGTTGTCTTTTCCTTATCTGATTCTTTTTCTTGAGGGTACATTCGGGCACACTTATTGTATCTTATTTCTTTTCCTATTTTTTAAGTTTTTACAGTTTATATAGGATAGATCTATTTTATTGTTTTTATTTGTTTTTAACCCTGGATAGGTGTGGTGGGTCTTATACAACCCGAGGTTAAGAAAAAAACACGTTTTTTTGCCATAATTTTTCATCCCTATTGGTTGTGAGTGATATCGACCTGCGAGACCTCAGTTCAGTGTGCGCAGCACTCGGGCGAGGATGCATTTCATCCCAGCTCTTTTCCTTGTGTTATTTCTGAGATACCCTCAGGTCAAGCTCAACCCATCAATACTATTAAGGTAAGTTGTGTAGTATCAAATTTTTATATAATTATCGAATGTGCAGTAGTGTTTAGGAGTGTATAAAAATGTTATTTTTATAATAAAATAAATTTTTGATTATATAAGCTGCAACTCTGTTGCTCGACAGAAAACTCTACGTTAAAAATCCGCCAGCGATCGCTATGCAGGTAGGGGGTGTACTTCAACAGCGCCATCTGTCGTGCAGGTACTCAGTACTCAATGTAAACAAAGATCTCAATTTTCTCCTCGGTCCACTGCGTCTCTATTGGGGAGGAAGGGAGGGTCCTTTAATATATAATCACCGGGTAAGTATATTCAAAAATTTATTTTATTATAAAAATAACATTTTTCAATATTTAACTTAGCCGGTGATTATATAAGCTGATTCACACCCAGGGGGGTGGGTAGAGACCAGCAATAAATGTTTACATTATTATGAGCTTAGGATTTTTTATTTCATTTTAGCAGTTATCAAAATAACAAACTTAAAATAAATAAGTACCTGGTAAGGAAGTCGACTTGAATAATTACTCTGCCTTTTTAAGTACGTCTTCCTTACGGAGCCTCGCGATCCTCTTAGGATGCTGAGCGACCCCTAGGAGCTGAAGTATCAAGGGTTGCAACCCATACAACAGGACCTCATCAAAACCTCTAATCTAGGCGCTTCTCAAGAAATGACTTTGACCACCCGCCAAATCAAGTAGGATGCGAAAGGCTTCTTAGCCTTCCGGACAACCCAAAAACAATAATAAAACATTTCAAGAGAAAGATTAAAAAGGTTATGGAATTAGGGAATTGTAGTGGTTGAGCCCTCACCCACTACTGCACTCGTTGCTACGAATGGTTCCAGAGTGTAGCAGTTCTCGTAAAGAGACTGGACATTCTTAAGATAAAAAGACGCGAACACTGACTTGCTTTTCCAATAGGTTGCGTCGATTATACTTTGCAGAGATCTATTTTGTTTAAAGGCCACGGAAGTTGCGACAGCTCTAACTTCGTGTGTCCTTACCTTCAGCAAAGCTTGGTCTTCCTCATTCAGATGGGAATGAGCTTCTCGTATTAACAGTCTGATAAAATAGGATAAAGCATTCTTTGACATAGGCAAAGATGGTTTCTTAACTGAACACCATAAAGCTTCAGACGGGCCTCGTAAAGGTTTAGTTCGTTTTAAATAGAACTTAAGAGCTCATACAGGGCATAAGACTCTTTCTAGTTCATTTCCAACCATACGATAAGTTTGGAATATCGAACGATATTGGCCAAGGCCGAGAAGGCAGCTCGTTTTTGGCTAGAAAACCAAGTTGTAGAACATGTAGCCGTTTCGGATGAGAATCCGATGTTCTTGCTGAAGGCATGAATCTCACTGACTCTTTTAGCTGTGGCTAAGCATACCAGGAAAAGAGTCTTTAAGGTGAGATCTTTCAGGGAGGCTGATTGTAGCGGTTCGAACCTGTCTGACATAAGGAATCTTAGTACCACGTCTAAATTCCAACCAGGTGTAACCAAACGACGCTCCTTCGTGGTCTCAAAAGACTTAAGGAGGTCCTGTAGATCTTTATTGTTGGAAAGATCTAAGCCTCTGTGACGGAAGACTGATGCCAACATGCTTCTGTAACCCTTAATAGTGGGAGCTGAAAGAGATCGTTCTTTCCTCAGATATAAGAGGAAGTCAGCTATTTGAGTTACAGAGGTACTGGTCGAGGATACGGATACTGACTTGCACCAGTTTCGGAAGATTTCCCACTTCGATTGGTAGACTCTAAGGGTGGATGTTCTCCTTGCTCTAGCAATCGCTCTGGCTGCCTCCTTCGAAAAGCCTCTAGCTCTCGAGAGTCTTTCGATAGTCTGAAGGCAGTCAGACGAAGAGCGTGGAGGCCTAGGTGTACCTTCTTTACGTGTGGCTGACGTAGAAGGTCCACCCTTAGGGGAAGTGTTCTGGGAACGTCTACTAGCCATCGAAGTACCTCGGTGAACCATTCTCTCGCGGGCCAGAGGGAAGCAACTAGCGTCAACCTTGTCCCTTCGTGAGAGGCGAACTTCTGCAGTACCTTGTTGACAATCTTGAACGGAGGGAATGCATATAGATCTAGATGTGACCAATCTAGGAGAAAGGCATCTATATGAACTGCTGCTGGGTCCGGGATTGGTGAGCAAAATATTGGGAGCCTCTTGGTCATCGAGGTTGCGAAGAGATCTATGGTTGGCTGGCCCCAGGTGGCCCAAAGTCTCTTGCATACATCCTTGTGGAGGGTCCATTCTGTTGGAATTATTTGTCACTTCCGACTGAGACAATCTGCCATGACATTCAAGTTGCCTTGGATGAACCTCGTTACTAGTGATATGTCTAGACCTTTTGACCAGGTGAGGAGGTCCCTTGCGATCTCGTACAACGTCAGAGAGTAGGTCCCTCCTTGCTTGGAGATGTACGCCAAAGCCGTGGTGTTGTCCGAGTTCACCTCCACCACTTTGCCTTGAAGGAGAGACCTGAAGCTTTTCCAGGCCAGACGTACTGCCAGTAGCTCCTTGCAGTTGAAATGCATTGTCCTTTGACTCGAGTTCCATATTCCCGAGCATTCCCGACCGTCTAATGTCGCACCCCAGCCTACGTCCGATGCGTCCGAGAAGAGAACGTGGTTGGGAGTCTGAACAGTCAGGGGAAGACCCTCTCTTAGGTTGATATAGTCCTTTCACCAAGTCAGACAAGACTTTATCTTTTCGGAAACCGGGATCGAGACCGCTTCTAGCGTCTTGTCCTTTTTCCAGTGAAAAGCTAGATGGTATAGAAGAGGACGGAGGTGTAGTCTTCCTAGTGACACAAATTGATCCACGGATGACAGCGTCCCTACCAGACTCATCCACAGCCTGACTGAGCAGCGTTCCTTCTTCAGCATCTTCTGGATGGAGCAGGGCTGGGGGCTGATCGTCTTGTTCAGCAACGTCCTCATCAGAGGGTTCCTCATCCGAAACTGATGAGGAAACGGCAACGGAGTGGGCAACGTCTGACTCGCTGAATCCGGTCGCATTGGTGGATGCGTGACGGAGCCGGACGCAATATCATGGAACTGCTGCACAGTCTGTGAACTGTCAACAACCATGGGTGCGCGAGGAAGCACAGCGTCAACCCGAAACTGTCTAGACCGTCTGGGTTGTGCAGTCAACACCCTACCGGGTTGCTGAGGTTGACGCACTGCGTCACAACAAGTCACCTCTGCTGGTTGTTGAACGTCCTGAACGTCAACAACCACCTCCGAGCGTCGCTTAACGTCAACGTGCGGCTGGCAACCCACACTGGGTCGCATCGGTGGAGGAACCACCTCAACTGGCAGACGCGAGTAGGTTACCTCAGCGTCAACAGGGCGCACAACCGACCGGTTGGAAGGTTGTTGGCCAGAAGGTTCTTCTCCGCATTTAAGTCCTCTATCAAGGATGCAAGCTTGGACTGCATGTCTTGCAGCAAAGCCCATTTTAGGGTCTACGGGAGCAGGTGTGGCAACAGACGGGGTTAGCGACTGAGGCGGAACCGTTTACCATCCCTGAAAGCCTTGTTATGCGTGACATAATAGTACAGCAAAACTTCAAAGGCTCGACAACAGCTGAGAAGTTGACCTGTAAACAACTTGGAGCGTCTCCTGGCTAGGCGCCAGGGAGAGTCTACCAGAATTGAGAAGTCTATCTGGGCAGAGGCATGAACTCCCAAGCCGAGAACTTCTCTCGTGTCATATCAGACTCTCGCTCTATAAACCAGTTTAAAAGAAGGGAAAGCAAAGGCTGTATCCCCCAAACTCCTCCTGGTGAAAAACCAGTCGCCTAGCCAACGTAACGCTCTCTAGGAGAGCGAGAGAGCACTAGCTTAAAAACAACGGCTTCGAAGTAGCTAGGCCTAGTGTAAGCTCTGACGTTTAGGCGAACGAGGAGCAGCAGTTACAAGATCCGGACGAAGATCCTTAAAAAAATCATCATGATTTAATTAAAGTCCATAGGAGGCTAAGCAGCTTAAGGCTCCTCTCCATCTGACAGAGTCCTCAAGGGAATATCAGTAGGAGGGAGAACAGCAACTTCCTCATCTACAGGAACCTTGTCCGATAAAAGCTGAGTCTCTCACTGGTGCATTAGTAGCGGACCAGAACGCAACGTCATGTAACTGCTTGACAGTCTGTGAACTGTCAACAACTGAACTGTCAACCACAACAGGTGCGTGAGGACGTACAGCGTCCACTCGAGACTGCTTTGACTGCCTAGACTGAGCAGTCAAAACAACTCTAGAATGCGGAGGTTGACGCACAGCGTCAAAACAAGTCAACTCCGATTGGTAGTGAACGTCTAGAACGTCAACAGGAGCATCAGCCAGTGGCCTAACGTCCAAATGCGGCTGAAAAACCACACGAGACCGCATCGAGTGTGGTTCTAAACAACCTGACTGACGTGACTAAGCTACGCCAACGTCAACAGTAAGCACAAAGGAACGTTAGGTTGGCTGAAAGCCAGGATATCGATGAGATAAACGGCTAGACTCAACGGACTAATCGGCAGAATAGTCTTCCATAAGGGAGGCAAGCATATACTGCATGTTTTGCCATACAACCCCTTAAGGATCAACGGAAATGGTTGTGGTAATAGACGAGGGTAACGTCTGTGACCGCAACACTTTGCCTACAAAAAAAGACTTTCGGAGTCTGTGTTACGCTTTTGTAAGGCGGCGAGCAGTTATCCGATGACTGCATAGGGTCAGAGCTGTCCTAATGGCTGTAACCAGGACGCTGGACCTGTCCTGAAAGGACTGACTTTCGCTTAAGGGCTTCGAAACCTTGTGACAGGTTTCTTATGCGAAAAGCCTACGGATGGCGAGGAGAAACAACGTCTCTCTCGTCTTATGGTAGGGGAGATCTTGGTAAGAAACACCCGATACCATAGAGGGAAAACGTCTGTTCGTTGGTCAAGGCCTCTCGAACCCATAAGTCTTTTGACATTACTTCTCCCCTGGGCTTGGGAGCTTGCAAGAGGTCCCGGACTAGGTGAACGACAGGCACGAACAGACGAACCCTCGGACGCAACACTGTAACACTTTGCGCCTCGGACGCAACACTGTAACACTTAGCGCATATCACTTTATCACTTCGATTTTCTGTTTTGCACTTATTTCTACCTGAAACACGCAATTCTACCCTTCATTAAAAGGTAGTAATTGCGAAATAAGTCGTATAATGCAAGCTCATAATACCAGCAAAAAACAGAAAACATATTTTAAGATAAAAAGAAAAATCAGTGGCTGGGAAAGAGACTAAACACTAGTTCATATAACTACGTTTTCAATCTCTCACCGCACATAGCCTGGGGACGAGAATAAAAACCTAAAAACGTTTTATCCTTCCTCCCCGTACAGAGACTAGGGACGAGAGTAACACGAGAACAACGTTACCCGCTTGAACGGAACGTTTTCTCTCCTCTCTCTCCCTCCGTCTCTATCTCTCTCTCTCTTTCTCTCTTGATTTCGCACCTAAGAGAAGAGCCCAATTATATATCGTCAAAAAAAACATGTTATTTGACTAAAGGAAAAAACTGAAAGGTTTTTCAAATAAAAAGTTCCTTTAAATTAGAATTTAAAACATTAAAGCTAAGAAAGAATGAACAAAACGTCAGAATCGATTTACTCTTACTGCAAAGTGAAACCGTGATACACTCTCTCTCTATCGTAACGATAGAGCGCATGTTGAACGTCCTGAACGTCAACAACTGCGTAGCATAAAAAACTAAACGTTAGTTCATCTTTGAAAACAGTACGAAGACTATCAAAGAAATTCTTTCATAAAATATTACATTTAAAAAGTTTTAAATTCTTTAAAAGCTAATTACGATACAAAGGGCTCAACATTGATTAACTTCGGTTCCAAGTTAGGACCGCCTACTATCAGGAAAGGTCGCATATAAACAAAACATTAAAATTTATTTTTATATGTTTATAATAAATGGAAAGTTAATCGAAGAGGCCTAATAAAGGCGGAAAGATATAAAATATATAGATCTATAACGTGATAAGATAATTACTAAAAGCCTAAACACACTTCCGTCTAAGGGAAGGGTCGGCCATTTAAAAGTGAAAGAAAGTCCATACTCTCTTTGTCACCATAATTAAATCTATCCAAAACGAGTTCAAGTTTTGAGATGAAGATAAAACACCTGCATAGCGAAAGCTCAAAACTAGAATAGTGTACTTCACCAAATAGTTGTGAAAACAAATCCAGTTAGCAACAGCGAATTAGTAGGTCTTGCCGGTAGCCCGACAGAGAGAAAATTGAGTTCTTTGTTTACATTGAGTACTGAGTACCTGCACGACAGATGGCGCTGTTGAAGTACACCCCCTACCTGCATAGCGATCGCTGGCGGATTTTTAACGTAGAGTTTTCTGTCGACCAACAGAGTTGCAGCTTATATAATCACCGGCTAAGTTAAATATTGAAAAAAGGAATGTTGTAAAGTGTTTGTGAATGTCTTCTACACCTTATGTTTTTATAAAATAGCTTATAATTTCTGTTTTTCCAAGTTTGTACCTTTATTATGATAATTATCTAATTTTTTTAATTGCCAAATAATCTATAAACTTCATTCTAGCTACCATAATATTTTTATGCAAATCCTCGAACAATTATATAAGTAAATGACTCGTTGATATTGACATATCTTTCTCCATTTCAGGTAGCAGATTTGACCTTCCAAGGTGGTGTGGTTGGTGGCCATTTTGTGAGAATATCCTACACAAGCTGGCATAGCTCTATGTGTTCCTCTTTTTAACAAAATTTCTGGTATTTTCATGCATAATAGAAATCTGACAAAATCCGAAGAAAAAAAAATAAATTCTCATTTTCATAAAACTAAATAATATCCAAGTGCAGATTCTTTTACACATTTTTGTTGTACAATAATAATACAATATCCTGTAAAAATTTCAGCCACTGTCATTTACCTACCCCAAAAAATGTTGAAAATAGGATAGATTTTTTAGCCAAAAAAAAATTACACTATTTTTCTCCCTTCAGAAAATGAATAAGTGCTTAAAATAGTTTTAGCTTATTTCCATATTTGGATTTTTGCAATGTCATTTTTTTGTAACCTTATTTTTTCTAATTTATTTGTAATAAATATTTTCTTGGACTTTACTTTCATTTACTTTTTTTATGAATAGAATATTCTTTGAAATTTCTTTAATAGTAAAAGGTTGTGAATTGCTTTGTAAATGAATTTTCTATGAATTTTTTTGAGACCTCGGGTCGAGGTCAACCCATCAATACCTAATTAAGGTGGTCAAATAACGATACCTATCTAGGGTCAGGGTCAGGATACCCTCCAAACACAAATATATTAATAAAAAAATACTTTACTTAGTAACTAAATATTTTCAGGGTACAGTTATACTACCATTGCCAATACTATATGAGCATAAAAACTCAATACGTATGTACTTTATCTGTCCATCAAGTGAATTGCGGTATTAATATTTTATCCAAGATTCCCCCTTTTTGCAAGTTAATACTCAAATATCATGTAAACTATGTACAATTTAGTTTTTCCAAAAAATCTCAAACAGATCAGAATATAAACAGATAAATAAATGAATAGCCGTGACGTCAAGCTGAATTTAGTTTGTATTTAAATTAAATTCTCTCTAGCGATATTTGTCACTTTATAAAAAAAGATTAATTACACAAGAAATGCAAAACACATACAGTATATGTTACCAAGTGTAGTTTCAAAATAATTAAATTATTTTTTGAATCTTTATAAATATTTGAAGCAGAAAAAAAGTTACTTATGAGTAATCGCGCTTCAAAGTTTTAAGTAACATGCGTGAACTTTTTATTACACCGTTCTTTGGTTATTGAAGTTATGATAGGTATTATTTTCGCATGCGACATTCTGACCAGTTATATATCGATATCAGATTTAATTTGACATTTGTTTATTGAAATATATCTCTCTCTCTCTCTCTCTCTCTCTCTCTCTCTCTCTCTCTCTCTCTCTCTCTATATATATATATATATATATATATATATATATATATGTTACCAAGTGTAGTTTCAAAATTATTAAATTATTTTTCGAATCTTTATAAATATTTGAAGCAGAAAAATAGTACCTTTTGAGTAATCGTGCCTCAAAGTTTTCAGTAACATGCGTGAACCTTTTCTTACACAGTTCTTTGGTTATTGACGTTATGATTGGTATTATTTTTGCATGCCACATTCTGATCAGTTATATATCAATATTAGATTTAATTTGTCATTGTTTATAGAAATAAATTGAAACATCCCCTCTCTCTCTGCTGCAAACTAGGCATAAATGCTGCGAACTCGAGGGTGTAAAATCCTTAAGAGAGGATCATATGAAGTTGGCAGAATGGTTCAGAAAATGGCAAATGCCTTTCAACTTTGGGAAATGTAAAGTTATGTGCATAGGTTTTTAAATATCAACAGAAAACAAGTAAAGAATTTGCTTATGACTTACAAAAGTTATACGAGAAAAATTCATAGAAAATAAGTAAAAGAATTTGCCTAACAACTACAAAAGATATATGAGAAAAATTCAATGCTGGGTAATGAAATAGCAAATGTGGACCAGGAGAAAAATTTTGGTATTATAATCAGCAAGGATTTGAAATTCACCAAAGACCATGAAAGCTGATAAGAAAGCACAAAATCTAATAGGCTACATAAAGAGACAATTTAAATACAGAAAACAAAACACTGTACTACAGCTATACACATCACTATTAAGACCCCATCTAGAATATGGAGTCCAATTCTGGGCTCCAAGTATTCAGAAGGATATAGATAGACTGGAAGCAGTACAAGCTAGGGTCAATAAACTAGTTCCAACACTAGGGCAATTTGGAAATAGACGGCTGATGGAATATTTGAACTTATTCTATCTACAAACACGACGACTTAGGGGATAGTTAATAGAGGCATTCAGAACTCTTGAAGGAATAACAAATCTAAATTACAACCATCTATACATGCTTAGCACAAATTAGTCTAGAGGTAACGGATACAAACTTGAATTGAAAAGATACAACACCACTCCATGTGGCAATTTCTTTACATATAAAATAGCAAATACTTGGAATAGACTTCCAGTGGATGTAGTAAACAGTAACATGGCAAACTAATTC
>NC_090726.1:87783887-87857525 GCF_036898095.1 Palaemon carinicauda | reverse complement strand
AACGAAAAAATTATACCGTGTATACATCCATTTCAATCATAGCTTAAAATACGGTAACCGATTTCGTCCGCAAACCACTATTTTTTAGGAAACACCATTCTATTCCAGAAAATTTTTACTCTTTAAATGTCAATTGCGCTATAATAAAACATGTACTTATGTTGTTAAATTTCGGGTGTTTTAAAAATCGAGTATTGCTAACTTATTTTTGTTTTTACTTTTGGCTGTGATCACATCAGCTGATGTCTAGCTTCCGCGCGAATACAATAACAAAGAATTGTTTACACCATTTCTTAACTTATTCAAACCATCTATACAGTTAATATTACATAAACACCAATGTGTTATAACCTATCATATTTATTGTTTAGTACTTTAAAACCATCCCCCTCTCTCTCTCTCCCCCCCCCCCCCTCTCTCTCTCTCTCTCTCTCACATCGAACGTTATAGCGGTAACCTAATTGTTCGGTGACTTTAAAAATAGGCCTAGTAGCCTACTTTCTTCTTTTACCTTTTTTGCATATGGATCCATAATTGAGGTGGGTACAAGTTGACTTATAACTGAATTTAGGAAAAGTATTTTGGATATGGAAAGGACAATTATCTTTCGTAACAGTTTAGAATTATCGTAAGTTATCACTCTGTCATTAGCGGCAGTTTGCTATTGTGGATTAAACGCATAAGGAAAAAAAATTTCCAGCTTTGCTACGAATTTAGGAATTTATATGGATACGGTAAGTAAAATATTTGTAATAACACAATGTTTACTAAATGTTTGTAATATCATTAGTTATGACTTAGATCATGTGTGTTTAATGCATTCGTTTGTTTATTATGATCGAAGATGGAGCGTAAACAAATGGAAGGTTTCCGTTTCAGGCGGCATCATAAAGAAAAACATTTCATAAATGGCATTCATTTCATTTATTTGAAAGTTCTAATAAAAAATAATTAGAACATTGGTAATAACAAATTCAACATATAATCTATACTTGGTAAAATTGCTGTCAATTCAAAAACACAGATGTATAAATGCGTCTGTTTCTTCGTTGTGATCAGAGATAAACGTAAACAAAACATTGGTTGTCGTTTTCTATTGTGCTTTTTAGCGTGTTTAGGAAACGCAATGATATAAAATCGCCTTTATTTTGATAATTCTGGATTTTCAATCATACAACAAGCTAGTCTATAGAGTGATGGTTTTGCTATTCACCAGTTGTATTATACAATAGATATGACAAACATTGAAAATTTTGTCTGTATTTTGGGTTGTGTTATAACGGGAAATATATGGTGTTTACACCTATCCTGGTTGTAATTTTAACAATTTTTCAAGTTATTAGAACTTTAAAGTATATTAAATGTTTTATTTATTTACAAGAACAATTTGATATTATAAAGAAATACAGTATAGTACAAAGAAAGTATTGGAAATGGGTAGTAAACACATTTGAATAGGCAAATTGCTGGTTGCCATGGCCGCAATGGAATTATTTCTGTTAGTTGTGTGTTTCGAAATTCGCGATTTTCCATTTACACGAGGTCATTAATCGACCAAATTCTCGCATAATTCGGGACCCTACTGTATATATATATATATATATATATATATATATATATATATATATATATATATATATATATATATATATATACTATATATATATATATATATATATAATATATAATATATATATATATATATATATATATATATATATATATATATTATATATATATATATATATATATATAATATATAATATATATATATATATATATATATATATATATATATATATATATATATCATTATATGATGGCTCGTGTCTGGAAACCAACTATTTAATAAAATATATATATTACGACTGGCAAGCTATACAACCTCTCGAATGCCAAAGATACCTGTTTGCTTTTACATTAAATCTGTTACTCTTGAAAACATATTAATTACCAAACTCTGAGACAGCAATATATAGAACACTGAATATTCAAAGGTCTCTTAAGTACACTCAAAACAAAACTGGGTAATCATTATTACAAATATTCAAACAACTCTAACTTCGATTCATAACAGGATACAAGCAAATATGAATTAAACACAGGTGATTGAAATAATACACTTTAAAAAAATAAATATATTCTATATAAATTATAACACTGAAAATAATTTACATAAAACAAATAAATCACTCGAAAATATCAAGTCTGAACAAAACTTTTATTAAGAAAAAAAAGTTACGATCTGAAAATTATATAACCACTTGACTTTAAATATTAAATCTGAATACACCTTAGACTAAGAAAAAAGAAATACTTATGAAAATTATACAATCACTTGTTTCACTTAAAATTAAATCTGCATACAATATTTAAGTCTGACACTTAATGAAAATAAATAACCAGATCACAATACAAGTGCCAATCACCTTCCTACAGGGCTGTTTACAAAAACTCTAAAGAGAATTCTTATAAGTACTCACTATGATTAAAATAATTTCATCACACCAAAACTTTGATATTTCACTGAACACTTTAAAAAAAAAATACTCTAAGCTGAGTATGAGAGAGAGAGAGAGAGAGAGAGAGGTGGAGAAATATTGCTCTCTTGAACATGTATCCATGCAACACGAGACAAACTCTCGCAGTCAACTATCTCCGTCCACCCTTTGTAATCTCTCTCTCTCTCTCTCTCTCTCTCTCTCTCTCTCTCTCTCTCTCTCTCTCTCTATATATATATATATATATATATATATATATATGGTGTAGGCTCCTTTGTGTGGGGTGAGATGACGCAGTAAGGATGACGAACGTCATCATTTAAAGACCGCTATATCTTCACTATTTGTAAAATAATTGTATGAAACTTCTGGAAAGCATGTACAATATGTTTATGCATACATAGAAGTAATAAAATGATTTTCGATTTCTGAAAGTTGGTATGTCAAAACACCATGGCGGACGATCCCCTTAAGCCTTATGATGGAGAAAGCATGACTGTTAGAACTAACAACATATTTTTTATTACGTACAGGATGGTACAGAATGGGGAGATCTGAATGTAAAGGATGATAAAAATTATGAAAAATCTTATACAAAATGCTTAAAGAACTAACTGGACTATGGTGCCAGAGATTAACATCCAGATCAGATATATTAAATTTGATAGACCGCAAGTTTTTGTACAATAAATTAAGATGAGATTCAACAAGCAAAGACCAGACAGGAAAACAATAGTTAAAACAAGGTAGAATAAAAGAATCAAAACATTCTCCAGAATAGATTGATCACCTAAAATCTTGAAAAGACTTTCTCAATGAGCCCATTATTTTGCAATTGAAGAAAAAGACCGAATGTGTTACTCATAAGTAAATTTATAATCATAAATCAATTAAAATTTTAAAGGAGTCATTTTGGCTAGATCTCTATTAGGGGATTCAGCAACCCCAGATCTACATTCATGAAATGGAATTGAGGCAAGGAGAGTAGTATCACCTGCATATGCAACAGGCTTCTTCTCCAGACGAAACTGCATATTATGTGTATACAGTATGAAAAGTAAAGGGCTGACAACACAATCCGAAACACCGATAACATTGTTATGGTGACCCTCGACAATGACTCTATGCAGCAAGCTACCCCTTCCCCTACCCCCTTGCTAACTAGCGCGGGGGTAGTTAACCCTCGTTAAAATTCTAATGGCTCGTCATTTTCAGCTACGCCGAAAGTAAACCCTATGTAAATAGCGTGGTTTGTATTTCGGTTACGGAACAACTATTACTTAAAAGTTTAATAAATATTGTAAGAAAAGACCCCCTATTCCCAACCGTTGAGTTTGAAAACAAGGGTCTCACGATAAACAAGGTCAAAGACAGCACAATAATCAAAGCAAATCATACAAACTTCCTAACCACAGTCAAGGGATTTCTGTACAGCATTGGAAATTCTGAGAAGAGCATCACATGACCCAAGGCATTTGCAGAAGACAAATTGCATACTATAGATCAGATAATTACCTTCATCACACCTATTTGAATGTTTTGCCAAAAGACGTTCAAAATCTTGATAAAATGGGAGTTATGGAAAATGGGCAGTAATCAGCTAAGCTATAGCTAACACAAACATTTAACTAATGGAGAAACATTATAAATTCTCCAACAAATGTGGAAAATAATCTATAACTTAGGAGCTAAGAAATCAGCAGTCTTTATAAAGAAAAAAAAGGAGAAATACCATTTGGGTCTATAGCTTCATAAACATCAAGGTCCATCCCGGGGAATTTTGATTTTACGGGACCAAAAAGCTAAACTAGTTAGTTTACCCTTAGAAAAACAGCAATGAGGAAGTTCACGTTTCTCATTATTCTAGTTTCTGTAAAACACACCAACCAAAATAGTTGCCTTTTCCTTTAGACAGTGAGTGACAGAACCATCTGGTTCAAGTAAAGGAGGAACTGTTAGATCTAAACCAAACAGTGCAGATTCAAGAGTAACCAACCACACCTGTGCCTGGGATGTACTAGAAAGGGTTTCTTTTATGGGTTGGGAGTCCTAGGCTGCTGGTACCCGGAGGAGAGGCTATGTACAAAAATAATCTTTTGCTAAACATAAAAGCTTGCCCATATTAGATAAAAGGAAATGTGACCTACAGGTAAGATTAATAAAATTTATTCAAGACAAGTAGCAATGTTCCATGTAACTCCCAAGAAAAAATAAAAGTAAATGCAATTTCTAAAAGCAAAGAACTATTCAATTTCACTTAACATAAAATATTTACTTACAATCACTGTAAATAGATGGAGAATCTGGTGTGTCTCGCTTCAGCCATGGCGATGGAATGTGGTTTAATGTCTCATCATCAATTGAAGAAAGAGATGTTGATTCATCATCAGAATCAGAATCACTTAATTCTGAAGAATCCAAACCTGCAGTTGCTGCTTTAATAGTGGTAATTAGACGCCCATCCACACTACTTGAAGTGATCATGTGGCGTTTTTTAACAGGCTTATCACCACCATTTTCATGGGCTTGACTGACTGCCAGAATATCAACCTAGCAAAATGAAGAAAATAAGAATGTAAAATACAGAAAAAAGATATGTAAAACAATTTAATAATAATATCCCTGCATTTGCAATCACTAACAGAAAGTAAATTGGGAAAAAAAATTGCAAAAATCTTTATAAATACATATATACCTACAGTAACTTTCCCTAATACATGGATTTATGAAGCGATTGTAATTATACAAAAGTTACAGTTTTCTTCACAATAAATAAAGATTCTTTTGTAAAATTTATACATTTCTTATAAACTCAAAATGGGCAGAAATGTAATCCTAAATTGTCCGTTTCTGGAAATCTGATGATAACCCCGAGGAATCCTGTAAATCAGGTTTCCACCATCAACACAAAGTACTATACTACACAGTGTTCCTTTGTATACACACAAAATTCCTCATGAAAATGCTTTCTATAATAGCGTAATAACAACTAAAGTAACAATATTAATCATTACTCTATTGTTATATTACCTTGTGAAAAGGTTTCAGTATACAGGTATAGTAATAATGACAAAAATGTCAATTACATAAAACATTTTATGCTTGCAGTTACATAACATTTCATTACAATGGTAATAACACAGCTCCATACAGTCAGTGGCAAACATCTTTGAACCAACCCATAATATATAAGTATGCGTATGTACACGTACATATTAAGAGCAAAGAATCTTGCTTGTATTGTATCACAATAGGATAGCTTAAAAATACGTGTATAAAAAAAGGTAGGTTATTTATTGACATATTATCAATGAATCTTTCTTGTACTGTATTACAATAAAATAGCCAAAAAATGCAATTTTGTAAAAAAATAAAAAAAACAGGTAGATTATCTATTGTATGTACTATGCTGTATTGTACAATAAATTGTCTACATTTAAAAATATGGAAAAATAAAGAAAACTGTATTTTACTGTATGAATATGATATTTTCATTATAAAATAAATTTTTTAATATACTTACCCGGTGAATATATAAATAGCTGACGTCTCCGACGGCCTGACAGATTCCAAAAAACTCGCGAGCGATCGCCATGAAGGTTGCGGGTGTGCCCACCAGCGCCGACTATCAGCCAGATACCGCATATACTTCTCAACCAAACCAGTTCTTCTCAGTCCGTAGGGTCTCTATCGGGGAGGAAGGGAGGGCCTTTAATATTATATATTCACCGGGTAAGTATATTCAAAAATTTATTTTATAATGAAAATATCATTTTTAAATATTAAACTTAGCCGGTGAATATATAAATAGCTGATTCACACCCATGGTGGTGGGTAGAGACCAGTATAATAACAATAAAGGCGTATATGCTCAAGAGTTTTTGACAAATTTTTCATAAAAACAAACTTAAGTATAGGTACCTGGTAAGGAAGCTGACTCTGATGATTACTCTGCCTCATTAGTCCGCTTTCCTCATGAAGCCCAGCCATCCTCTCAGGATGCAGAAAGACTCCCAGGAGCTGCTATATCCAGGGCGAACACCCCTATAACAGGACCTCATCAATACCCTTAATCTGGGCGTTCTCAAGAAACAACATTTTGACCACCCGCCAAATCAAAAAGATTGCGAAAGACTTCTTAGTCTTCCGTACAACCCAAAACAAGATTAAAAATTTCAAGAGTAGATTAAAAGGATATTGGGATTAAGGGAATGTAGTGGTAGAACCCTCACCCACTACTGCACTCGCTGCAACGAATGGACCCAGTGTGTAGCAGTCCTCATAAAGAGTCTGGACGTCTTTCAAGTAAAATGAAGCGAACACCGACTTGCTCCTCCAAAAGGTCGCGTCCATAATACTTTGAAGGGATCTATTTTGCTTAAATGCCACCGAAGTCGCTATCGCTCTAACTTCGTGAGCCTTGACCTTAAGCAAACTACGATCCTTCTCACTTAAATGAGAATGTGCCTCCCGGATTAAAAGTCTAGTAAAGTAAGATAACGCATTCTTAGACATGGGCAAAGAGGGCTTTTTTACGGAGCACCATAAAGCCTCTGAACAACCTCGTATCGGTTTAGTTCTAGATAAGTAAAACTTAAGAGCTCTAACGGGGCACAGCACTCTTTCAACTTCATTACCTACGATCTCAGAAAGACTAGGTATTTCAAAAGATTTAGGCCAAGGACGAGACGGAAGTTCATTCTTGGCCAGAAAACCAAGTTGAAGAGAACATATTGCTTTATTTGTTGAGAAGCCGATGTTCTTACTAAAAGCATGGATCTCACTGACCCTTTTAGCCGAAGCCAAGCTCACCAAAAAAAGTGTCTTGAGGGTAAGATCCTTCAGGGAGGCTGAATTTAAAGGCTCAAACCTGTCTGACATTAGGAACTGTAGGACCACATCCAAGTTCCAAGCAGGAGTTGAAATACGACGCTCCTTAGAGGTCTCGAAAGACTTAAGGAGGTCTTGGAGATCTTTGTTATTCGAAAGATCCAAGCCTCTATGCCTGAAAACAGAAGCTAACATGCTTCTGTAGCCTTTAATGGTGGATGCAGAGAGGGAGCGACCGTTTCTCAGATATAGCAGAAAATCCGCAATCTGCGCTACAGAGGTACTGGAGGAGGAAATAGAGGACTTGCACCAATCTCTAAATACCTCCCACTTCGACTGGTAGATCTTGATGGTAGATGATCTTCTAGCCCTCGCGATCGCTCTAGCTGCCTCCTTCGAAAATCCTCGAGCTCTTGAGTCTTTCGATAGTCTGAAGGCAGTCAGACGAAGCGCGGGGAGGCTTTGATGAAGTCTCTTTACGTGAGGCTGTCGTAAGAGATCCATCCGCAAAGGCAGACTCCTTGGAACGTCTACCAGCCATAAAAGTACCTCTGTGAACCACTCTCTCGCGGGCCAGAGGGGAGCAACCAACGTCAACCTGGTCCCTTCGTGAGAGGAGAACTTCTGCAACACCTTGTTGAGGATCTTGAAAGGTGGAAAGGCGTAAACGTCCAGGTGAGACCAGTCCAACAGAAAGGCATCTATGTGGGCCGCCTCTGGATCTGGGACTGGAGAGCAATAAGTCGGGAGCCTTTTTGTCAGCGAGGTCGCAAAGAGATCGATGGTGGGTTGACCCCAAGTCATCCAAAGACTCTTGCACACATCCTTGTGGAGCGTCCACTCCGTAGGGATCACCTGACCTCTTCGACTGAGACAGTCCGCCAAGTCGTTCAACTTCCCTTGGACGAACCTCGTCAAAAGCGAGATGTTTCGATCTTTTGACCAAATGAGGAGGTCCCTTGCGATGACGAAAAGAGCGTGGGAGTGAGTGCCTCCTTGCTTCGAGATGTAAGCCAAGGCCGTGGTATTGTCTGCATTCACTTCTACCACCTTGTTTCGAAGCAGACTCTCGAAACTCCTCAGTGCTAAATGGACTGCTAACAGCTCCTTGCAGTTGATGTGAAGGCTCCTCTGGTCTGCGGCCCAAAGACCCGAGCATTCCAGACTGTCCAGAGTCGCCCCCAACCCAAATCCGATGCGTCTGAAAATAACACATGGTTTGGGTTCTTGACCGCCAGAGACAGACCTTCCCGAAGTCTTATATTGCTGTCCCACCAGGCCAGGCAAGACTTGACTGGATCGGAGATCGGAATCGAGACCGCCTCCAAAGTTTTCTCCTTGTTCCAATGGGAGTCTAGGTGGAACTGGAGAGGGCGTAGGTGAAGTCTCCCTAGAGAGATAAACTGTTCCAGGGATGAAAGCGTCCCTAGGAGGCTCATCCAGCTTCTCACAGAGCAACGGTTTTTCTCTAGCACGAGACGGACTTTGAGCAAAGCCTGCTCGATCCTGTTGGCAGACGGAAAAGCCCGAAAAGCTAGACTCTGTATCTCCATACCCAAATAGAGAATCGTTTGGGAGGGAGTCAGCTGTGACTTCTCCATGTTCACCAAGAGGCCCAACTCCTTCGCAAGATCCAAAGTCCACTGTAGGTCCTGCAGACAGCGATGACGGGACGACGCTCTGAGTAACCAGTCGTCCAAGTACAGGGAGGTTCTGATCCCCGACAAATGTAGGAACTTTGCTACATTTCTCATGAGCCTCGTAAAAATAAGAGGAGCAGGGCTGAGGCCGAAGCACAGTGCTCGGAACTGATACACCATATTCCTGTACACAAACCTCAGATAAGGTTGAGAGTCTGGATGTATCGGAATGTGGAAGTAAGCATCCTGCAAGTCGAGAGAGACCATCCAGTCGCCCTCTCTGACTGCTGCCAAAACGGATTTGGTGGTCTCCATCGTAAACTTTGTTTTTACAACAAATACGTTGAGAGCACTGACATCCAGCACTGGCCTCCAACCTCCTGTGTTCTTTGGAACCAGGAAGAGACGGTTGTAAAAGCCTGGGGATTGAAGGTCCGAGACTTTCACCACCGCCCCCTTCTCTAACAACAGAGACACCTGAAGATGTAAAGCCTGTCTCTTCGTCTCCTCTCGAAACCTGGGAGAGAGGTCTATCGGATCTTTTACTAGAGAAGGTCTTCGTACAAAAGGGATTTTGTAACCCTCCTTCAGCAACAAAACAGACTCCCGGTCTGCACCCCTCTTCTCCCAGGCCTGCCAGAAGTTGGTCAATCTGGCACCTACTGCTGTCTGAGGACGTGGGCAGTCAGACTCTGCCACGGGAGGATTTAGATCCTCTCTTCTTGCCCCGCTTGCTATCGGCACGAGAGCCTCCCTTACTGGGAGCTCTGCCACGAAAAGGCGGGATAAACCTTGTCGCTGGAGTTTCAAATTTAGGTCTGTTGACATAAGAGGATGAAGGTACAGCCTTACAAGCAGACGTGGCCATCAAATCATGAGTGTCCTTCTGTACAAGAGACGCTGCAATATCTCTAATAAGCTGCTGCGGGAACAAGGCAGAAGACAATGGCGCAAAGAGAAGTTCTGACCTTTGACAAGGAGTGACACCTGCAGACAGAAAAGAACAAAGAGTCTCTCTCTTCTTAAGAACCCCTGCTGTGAAAGTAGCAGCAAGTTCATTAGAGCCATCTCTAATAGCCTTGTCCATGCACGACATAATCTGAACAGAGACATCACGGTCTGCTGACGAGACCTTCCTACTCAAGGCTCCCAGAGACCAATCCAAAAAATTGAAAATCTCAAAGGCACGATAAATTCCTTTGAGGAGATGATCTAGATCTGAAGAGGACCAGCAAACTTTCGAGCGTCTCATGGCCAGACAACGAGGAGAGTCTACGAGGCTTGAGAAGTCTCCCTGGGCAGAGGCAGGCACCCCCAAGCCGAGAACTTCTCCCGTGTCATACCAGACGCTCGCACGAGAAGTCAATTTGAAAGGGGGAAAAGTAAAAGCGGACTTCCCCAAATTCCTCCTGGTCATTAACCAGTCGCCCAACAAACGCAAAGCTCTCTTAGAAGAGCGAGAGAGCACTAACTTCGTGAACGACGGAGTCGAAGAAGCTAGGCCCAGCGTGAACTCAGATGGAGGCGAACGAGGAGCAGCAGAAACAAAATGATCAGGAAACAGGTCCTTAAAAATAAGCATGATCTTCTTAAAATCAAGGGAGGGCTGAGCAACCCTAGGCTCCTCTCCATCCGAAAGAGTCCCTAAAGGAACATCAGCTGGAAGGGGATCAACGACTTCCTCATCCGAAGGAACTTCATCCGACAACGGCAAAGTCTCGCGATACGGAGAGACATGCCGAGGAGGCAACGCTTGACAGGCTATGTCAACATGCGACGGAGCCGCAGCAACAGCTGAGGTAACGACGTCACGCCGAGGCTGCAAAGACTGAAAGTTTTGAGACTGACAAACAACAACAGACTGTGTCGAATGACGTTCGACATCACGTCGGGACTGCATTGACTGCAGGGTTTGAGTTTGAAAAACAACACCCGACTGCGGTGACTGACGTTCAACGTCACGTCGGGGCAACGGAGTCGGCCGACGAACGTCACTTCGAGACTGCGGCGACAGTTGCTGAACGTCACCTTGAGTCTGCGGCAAAAGGGGTTCCACGTCACGTAACTGACGTGAATGACGAGGAACACGATCAGAGTCGCGTTTAACAGCACCGATAACGTTAGCGCTAACATCATAATGACGAGACAAAACTCGCTTAGGCGGTTGAAGACCAGAGTCACGCTTGTCGGACTGGCGAATCGCAAGCAAAGGATCTTTACGAACCTGTTCATGCTCATAAACCTCCATTAAAGATGAAAGTTTCAACTGCATGTCCTGTAGGACACTCCACTTCGGGTCAACGGGAGTAGGAACGGGCCGTGACGTCGGCAACGTCTGTGCATGCAAATCATCGCACCGAACGAGACCCTCGGACTCCGTGTCATGCTTTCGCTTAACAGGCGAACAGCCATCCGATGACTGAAAACGGTCAGAGCTGCCCCAATGGGACTGAAGGGACTGATTTGCGCTTTAAGGGTCTAGAAACCTTACGCCAAGGTTTCTTATGCGGCAAATCGTCGGAAGACGAGGAGAACTTAGTCTCCCCCGTCTTATGGTAAGGACGTTCTTGATGAGAAACGTCTGATACCTTAGAGGGAACGTCTGTACGTCGGTTTACACCTCTCGCTCCCTTAAGTCCTACGACATTCCTTCTCCCTGGTGCAGGGGAGCCTGAAAGAGGTCTCGGACTAGGGGAGCGACAAGCACGAACAGACGAACCCTTGGTCGCAACACTAAACACATTTTGCGCACTTTCCACTTTACCACTTTGACTTTCCACTTTACCACTTTGACTCTTTAACAGCTTAACATCGGACATAAGCTGGTTCCTGTCCGAGGCTAAGGTTTCAACCTTCTCACCCAACGCTTGAATAGCTAAAAACATCACACATTGAAGGTTCATGAGTGCCAATAGGGGGTTCAGAAACTACCACTACAGGGGAAGGATTAGGTTCAGGGGCATGGGAGGAGGAAAATTCTAAAGATCTAGACGAGCTTCTCCTTACCCTATCTCTTTCGAGTTTCCGAGTATATTTTTCATACTCTAACCACTCGAACTCCGATAACACCACACACCGATCTCCTAATTGGCAGGATTTACCCCGGCAATTAGCACAAACAGTATGAGGGTCGATAGAAGCTTTCGGAAGACGTTTGTTACAATCTTTTGCACATTTGCGATATACAGGAGAAGGGTCAGCCATTATGAAAATCCAGAGAAAATCCAAAGGAAAGCCAAGTTCATCAACAAAAAACAAAAAAGGGTTTCAAGAAGGAACAAACCAACACAGCGAAAGCCAATAAAACCAAAACAAAGTACTTCACCAATTCGGTAGAAAACTCGAGGTCTAGAGCTAGCGGAACCAATGTTGTTGGTGACACCGACAGAGAAGAACTGGTTTGGTTGAGAAGTATATGCGGTATCTGGCCGATAGTCGGCGCTGGTGGGCACACCCGCAACCTTCATGGCGATCGCTCGCGAGTTTTTTGGAATCTGTCGGGCCGTCGGAGACGTCAGCTATTTATATATTCACCAGCTAAGTTTAATATTTAAAAAGAAAATGTACTTATTTATTTTAAGGGTGATATTAATGAAGTACAGTATATAAAGTACGAATGGCAAAGAACTGTATATTTCATATGTGTAGAGCTTTGTACTGTACATATTGTGTTAAGGTAGTTTGCTAATTAGTTAGTATTCATGAGCCACATTCAGTATATTTTTCTGGAAAATGTCTTAAAACTATTCTTAAATGTATCTAAATTGTTTATGATGATATTTTTTTATGTTATTACATGTTTTATATACCATAATGGGCATTTTAAGAATTCACGGATTTGCTCTATTCGCAGGGGGTTCTGGTCCCTAACCCCCCCGATCCGGGAGGGGTAACTATATTTAGAGGTTGATATGAAAATCTCAAAACTTGTCAATTAGGCAAGCAATCAAAGACATTCTTCTTTGAAATAAGTTTCAAAAGATGGTTACTGGGCAAGAAACAAACAGAAGGGGAAACATTGTCTTTAGCTTTAGTAATGGATCTCAATGGGTGACGCATCATCAGATGACAGATAAAATTCAACATTAGATGTGCTGTGACAGGTTCAATAGTCTCTCTAAACTGTGGGTTTCCTTTAGACACACTGAGTCCATGCCTTGTAGGTTGATATATTGGCCCTAGGGCAGGGAAGATAATATTTCATGCTGTTTTGGATCACCAGCTTTAACCTTTACGGGGACGTCCTTGGGAACACTACAGCAGCCTAATCCTGAAAATATTTCTAAACCTTTTATCTCTCTCATAAAGACATAAGGAAAGCCATCCACCTAAGCAATGGTGTAAATCACCAACTTGAAAGGAAAATCGTGCAGTTGCCATATATAAAAAAAATTCATTTATTTACAGTATACCTGATAACTACTTTCTCTGAATTTCTAAGAAGATAGTTATTAAGACTTTAAAAATAAAACAACACCTAAGACAAAAATAATACAATTCTTTACTTGTCTTTGACAAATTATTTTTACCATCAACTTTCTCTTAGCAAATGCAAGAAACATGTAGTCAGACACCAACATCACTTCATTCATCATGTTAAGTATTAAATAATCTGAATACAGTTTACAGAACACTACACTAATCATCAACTTACCTATGAGAAAAGTCTAATATATACCAAAAGTAAAACCTAAACATTATTTATCATCTACATATAGACAGGCTAATATAAAAACAGACCACCTAGCAAGACACTAGTTCTTCCTCCTATCCTGATGAAACCATCACAGGACTGCAAGAGACAAACCTTACCAAGTGTCGGGCAAAAGTAAATAGATCATTACTGACAAAGGCTTAAAACAAACTCAACTACCCAACTAACGTTAGCATTCTGTGATGCAATTTTTGAACAAGAGAGGAAAATTCCAATATTAAATTCTGAATACTCCAAGGAAATGTGTTGTCACCTATGTTGTTTATCAATGCAAAGAACAGTTGGACTGGATTGGTAATAGGAAATTAGATGACGCAGAGTATGCTGATAACGCTGTCCTTTTTAGCAGAACACCACAGGATTTGAAATGCTTGCTTACCAGAATGCATGAAATATCTCAGGAGGTTGGGCTCAAGATACATAGAAGAAAGACAGAGATGATCAGAACGCAATATGCAATGGAAGATGAAATATCATTGGAGGGAGAAAGGATTAATGAGGTAGAATCATCTAAATATTTAGGAACTATAATCTCTAATACAGGGTCTTTAGAATTGGAGTTTAATGAAAGATTGAAAAAAGCAAATCACACAATGACTAGGTTAAATAAAATTTGGAAATCAAATCGACTGAAATTACACATAAAAATCAGGCTATACATCACTTTAGTGAGATCGGTATTACTATATGGACATGAATCGTTGTATGCCAACGAAACAATATCCAACAGGTTTTGTAAATTTGAGAACAAAGCCCTCAGAAGAATATTGGGAGTCAAATGGCAAGACAGGATTAGAAATGAAAATATGAGAGATTACTCGAGCGCCATATGTGGATGAGAGCATAGCGAGGGGAGGATGGAGATGGTTTGGTCATGCTCTTTGCACTCCCTAAGAGAGATTAGTTCACCACTCTTTCAACTGGGCTCCACAAGGCACTAGAAGAGTTGGAAGACCCAGTCCTACATGGATGAGGACTATGAAGCGTGAAGTAGGAGAGGACGATTAGAAAAGTATCAATTTAAAAGCTCAAGATAGAGATGACTGGTGAAATCTAACCGAGGCCCCATTTTGTCAATAGGTGGAGGCGATGATGATGATGATGAATATTCACATTCAAGGTAGCCATTGAACTCAAAAAATGAGGAACACAGCAATCATAGGACAAAAATCTATTACATTGAAAACTAATATGGTTCAAGTTAAGAACAAAAAACATACCAGAACAATCCTAGCACCAAAGTTATTTTAAAAAATCCATAAAGGTAGTCTTTTAACTCTAAAACATTACATGAACACCGCTGTAAAACACTGTGCTTTACATGACGTAGAAATTGGGAAGAACAAGAGGTGGGATAGTACTGGCTCACCAGGCATATTTTCCATACAGGGGCAATCTATTAGGTTGAAAGCTAATACAGCATGAGTTAAGGACAAAACTGAGCAATCCTAGTACCAAAGTTATTTATAAAAAAATCATAAAGGTCGTCTTTTAACTCTAAAATATACCATGAACACCGCTGAAAACCACTGTGCTCTGCTTAACGTAGAAATTGGGAAGAACAAGAGATGGGCCCATGTAGTACTAGCTCACCCAGGCATAGAATCCATCCAGGGAGCAATTTATCATATTAAAAAATAATACAGTAAAAGTTAAAGACGAAAAAAATACCTGAGCAATCCTGGTACCAAAGTCACTTAAAAAAAACAAGACATATACCATAAAAGTCTTAATCTTAACACTAAAACATTGGGCTCTGCTTGACATAGAAATTAGGAAAAACAAGAGGCGGGATAGTACTGGCTCCCCAGGCATAGAATCCATCCAGGGAGCAATCTATTATGTTGAAAACTAATAGAGTAAAAGTTAAGGAAGAAAAAAAATACCTGACTAATCCTGGTACCAAAGTCACTTGGAAAACAAAACATATACCATAAAAGTCTTCACCTTAACACTAAAACATTGTGCTCTGCTTGACGTAGAAATTGGGAAAAACAAGAGATGAGGGTAATACTGGCTCACCAGGCATAGAATCCATCCAGGAAGCAGTCTATTATGATGAAAACTAATACAGTAAAAGTTAAGGATGAAAAAAATACCTGAGCAATCCTGGTACACAAGTCACTTAAAAACAAAACATCTTCCATAATAGTCTTCATCTTAACACTAAAACACTGTGCTCTGCTTGATATAGAAATTGTGAGGAACATGAGTTGGGGGTACTTTTGCTTCACCAGGTATATAATCCACTCAGGGATTAGGTGGTTTAAACCTGGTGATTCCAGGATAATAAATGTTGAAAGTTTGCACTTCATAGATATAAGCAATGTGACAAAGAGATACGATTCATCAAAATAATAGAATTTTCATGTCAGAATACTTACAGAATTTTCTAACTTGATCAATTCCTTTCCCTTTTCTGAATCTTCTCCTGATGATGTTGTAGGATGGATTGTAACACTAGGTTTATTGAGTACTGATGTCATGGTTGTTTCTGGTGCTACAGATGTTATACTAACAGACGACGAAAATGACAAAACTGGAGGAATAGATATTGGCAGAGAGACAGTAACAGATGAAGGAGTTAATGTAGGAGTAGATGAAACACTAGATGAAAGAGAGGAAGAAAGAGTAGAGAGTGTGGTGGAAGAGGTTCCAGGTGGTGTTGAAGCTCGAGTGGATGGTGAAGATGCTAACGTTAACGAAGTTGTGGTGAAAGTAGTAGAAGTTGTGGAAGCTATAATAGGAGATGATGAAGTTGTTGACAGGGTTGTTACTACACTCGATTCCGTACTAGTGGTAGTAGAGGTGATAGCTGAAATTGAAAGAGATGGAATGGGGGGAGTAGGCACTGCAGGAGGAGGCAAAGAGGGAGATCCTATAGATGCCGTAACAGAGGGAGGAAGGTTTGTGGGCAAACCAGCAGGAAGCGTTGGTGGTAAAGATTGTGATATTGCGGAAGGTGATGGTGAAGAGGAAGAATTTAATGTTGGAGAAGTAGAAGTAAGAGAGAGTGAGTCCCCTGTGCGCATGGAAGACACATGCAGAGGGGGAGAGGTAGTAACTGGTGTTCCAGCAATGGAGGTAGTAGGAGGCAGAGGTAGGCTTGATGGCTTGATTCCAGCAGCTCGACATTGTTCAAGTAAAGATGCTACAGTGTTCTTTTTTGGTTTTGAGACACCACGTCCAAGATGTCTAGACCTCTCCTGGGCATCCTCCATCTGATAAATAGACTGCTTGTAAGCCTCTTCTTTCTGAAGAATAGAGGTACAGCTTAATTATATAAACACTTTCCTATATACAATACCATTATCAAATATCATCTCTTAACATTTGCAAATTCATTCTTGTATGGGGAAGCTTAACAATTTAAGTAATAATTTTTGGTATTTGTAATATTTACAGTTATAAACAGTGAATACAAGAGTGCTTTCACAATTGCATAACAGCGCCATAATAAAAAAAAACCATAAAAACTCACTTCTCTAAAAGTATTACTTTCTTCAATAAGGTATTGAAGCCATTATTATTACATTACAGGAAAACAGGACAGAACCTTGATATAAAAAAATAAAAGCAATAGTATTTAACTATATAACAAAAATATGAAACTCCATTACAAGGAAGAATGGAAACTGGTAGTAATATCAGTAAATTTTCAAAAACTTAAGAGAGTAATGATAGCTTTTTGCCTTTTCTCTTCAGGTCCTGTCGTGTATTCTGTTATATAACTATGAATGATGGCCAGAACTTGTTGTTTTATAACTATGAAATATACTTTTATGTCTTCTCTTCCAAAGCTATGAAACAAAGTTTTTTAAAAGTTATACAAGGAGTGTCACTAATAGGGAGGCAGCAATTATTTGCAAATGATTAACATTTGCTGGTATTTGTTACTTAAACATATACCCTACCATATTGTTCAGGGGGTACTGTAGCTAAAACACTTAATTCCTTCATCATCTATGCAATATTCAAATCAATTCAACTCCATGGAACATACTAGCTTAAAATTATTTCCGTCATTTGTGATACTCAATCAATACATCTGAAGACCAACACAATATTGTTGGCGAGTCATTACTCATCCAAAAGTATTCATGACTCATGGCCAAAACAATATATTGAAGTCAAATAGCAATCCTTTGAACACATATATTACCAGTTTTTCTGTATGTCATTCCATGAAAAAAAGTAAAACAAACCTAAGTAGTTGAATGGTACAATGCAGAATAATCATTTGACAACATACGATATTTAGGAATGTAAGCTAATCACTATTCTTTTCAAAGTCTTTTTTATGTAATGAAAAGGGCTTACACTAAAATAATTCCCATGGCTTTTGCAATTTTCAAAGCCTTGTCTACTGAAATTAAAAAATATCACTTGGCTAGTTTGTAGTCACATGTGACTTTATTAGTTTTGTTAAGCACCATAATATACTTAGAAGCATACTGGGAACAAGGAATACTTCTAAAATAATAATCACAGAATTTCCAGTATTAAATCTTACATAAAATCTTCTAAGACAAGAACTCCTGCAACAACGACTGGCTAGTCTACATGTGTATGTATCATAAATTCTTATAATAATTTATGCAAAGTAAAATGCGTTCAAAGGTTAATAGATTCATATTCATGAAAGTACAGTTGAACCTCCCAATAATAGACTAATTGGGAGCGAAAGGGATGTCCATTATTGCTAATAATCCATTGTATCCAAGGTATGTTTCCCCGAAGCATAAAATCAAGCAAATTCATACTAAATTATATAGGCTACAGGCCTTCTACATATGCCAAACATCTAGGATAACATCAATAAGAGCAGCTGAGATTAAAATGCTTTTCATTTATCACATCTTGGATGACGTAGGCGTAATTAGAAAATGAAAATTAAATGAAACTCACAAAAATCAACTAATATAATTAAGAAATGTAAATTAAATGAAACTCTCAAAAAGAAAGATTACTCCATGCATGGGCCAAATCAAAACAAACTGAATAAAGCACCGAAAAACACTAAACAAGTACTGTGATTTGAAACCACCTGTATCACTACTACTACTTTCCCTACTTTCAAAATCAAACGAAATCATAAAAAAATTATACAAGAATACTATATTTGTATATGAGCATGTAAACAAATGTAAATATTGTATATCTCTGCATATAAGATGACCTTGAGATTAGACATGGTAAAAAAATTAAGGGAAATTTCAATTATTTAAAAGACAACTATTAGATCGCAAAACCATCTGCGTATAGGTTAGATTTTGGTTATTTAAAGATGTCATAAAAAATGTTCTACTCACTGTAACCTTAGAAATAAAAAATAAATGATGTAAAGCTGTTTTATATCATGTTTTTCCTACATACAATGCCCAAAAGGGAAACTATTTTGTTGTTCATGTTTCATCACCAATCACAACGAACGAACAAACAAACGTCTTTACACATGCAATGTGATAATCAATGACACTAATACTAATAAATTGTATGAAAACTCTGTTATTTATCATAAAATGGTCTAAATAAGTTTTAAAATTATATTAACAATACTCTTCATTTTTATGTGCACATATTCTTCATAGCAGTAGCTTGAATCAACTGATGAGGTCACATTTTGTCAGGTGGGCTCTCACACATATAATCTCCAAAGTTATTCACAGCATCTTATAATAAATACTGCACAAATACCAATATGTTATAGATTACCAAAGTTTACATGCAGTTTACTAAAAGCTATTAGTGTCATTACTTATCAATTGAATGTGTAAATACATTTCATTTATTCATTTGTTTGTTCGTTGTGTTTGGCGATGAATATAGTAAAGCAATGCTTTTCTAATGGCTATCGTGTGGGGAAAAATAGCTTTATTTTCTTTGTTTTGAATTTCTAAGGATACAACAAGTAAAATGTAATTTGTGACATCATCATCCTTACTATATCAAGAATACTATTTACTATTTATTTGTGACCATATCATCGAGAGGTAGGTTTAAATCAGCAGTGTGTGTTTACATTTTCCGAGATGGATTGGCATAGAAAAAAAGTTATTTCATTAATGGAGAATTCTTCCTCAACATGGCCCAATAAAAGAAACATGCCATTACTTTTGATACAAATTATTAGTAGACTATCTCTTGGAACCTAAAACAGACCATATTCTTTATACATTCTCCTCTTTCCTCTTACACTTGACAACACTGAAATTACCAAACAATTCTCCTCTCAAGAGGGTAACTACTGCACTGTAAATGTTCAGTGGCTACCTCCCTCTTGATAAGGGTAGAAGAGACTCTCTAGCTATGGTAAGCAGCTCTTCTAGGAGGACATTCCAAAATTAAACCATTGTTCTCTAGTCTTGGGTAGTGCCATTGCCTTTGTACCATGATCTCCCACTGTCTTGGTTTAGAGATCTCTTGCTTGAAGGTACACTCGAGCACACTATTCTATCTTGTTTTTCTTCCTCTTGTTATTTTGAAGTTTTTATCCTCTTGTTATTTTAAACTTTTTATAGATTATATATGAAAGATTTATTTTAATGTTATTATTGTTCTTAACCTTCTCTCGTAGCTTTTCCTTATTTCCTTTCCTCACTGGGCTATTTTCCCTGTTGGAGCCCTTGGGCTTAGAGCATCTCACTTTTCCAACTAGGGTTGTAGCTTAGCAAGTAATAATAATAATAATACAGTAATAGAGAAATTTGAAAAATTTTTGTCTCTGAGAATAATGAAGACAATTTCTCTTCAGTAAAGAGAAAAAGTGTACATATCCTGATTCGCTCAGTATCATAACAAGGGCTCCACATACCATGCTAAAGGATCTGGAACAGGAGAGCAAAAACTTTCTATTTGTTATTGAGTGATCTTGAAAACATGTACAAATATGATTTTTTTCCACCAATTCCAAATTCACATATGCTCTTAGGTATATACATACCACTCCTTTGGAAAACAATTGGTTTTAAAAAATTTCCTTTTCAACTGAACAGATAAGATTAACCATGGTAAAAGGACTATTCCCCTCCAATACATAAAACATAAAAGTTAATATCCACTATCCTAGATAGGAGTTTGACCTTGTTACCCCATTCTGAATATATGCCAATGCTGTCTTGTCATCTGAAAATACAGAATTGCGCCCTATTCTCCCTGTGATGTATGCATAAAAAATGGATTTCAATAAAATTTCTTGTTTTCTGTACTCGCCTGATATTCATATTGCTTCTCCTCTAGAAGCTCAGTTTAATTGATCTTTACCCATAAAATTTTAAAAAATTTATATTTTCTCTCCCTTCAATAAACACATGACCTTAGTAAAGGAAGTAAAATTGTTTGTCTTGTAATTTCTCAGTAGTGTCGGTATGAATTGGATCTTCTCCAAATTGTTTGCTTGTTATTGTCCATCAAGATGACTTCCTCTGGATTTCTTAGCAATTACTGCATGGAGTGTGCATGGGAATTACTTCTAGAAGTATATTATCCACATTCCCTTGGTGTATAGTGTTGGGGGCAATACTGTATTCTAAATAATCATTGTGAAAAGTGTGTTTCTCTTTAGGTACCTCTCATAGGAAAGTATATTTCAATGGCTGCCAATCAACTCAACAGTAAAAGCACTAAAGGAAACTCACTGTTAGTTCAGGGGAAAAACCAGAGAATGTTAGGATACTGTACTAGATTGTAGAGAGGATAATGAAGACAGTTAACGTCTCCACCTTTAAATAATTCACATGATCAGCCACCTTTCAATAGTGATGAGCTTCATTAGCTCTTGACATAGCTAGCTTCCTTTGCTATAGTTCTGTGAATACTCTCTTAAAATGTTAACTCTGATCATACCCTCCTTGTTACCAATCTCACTCCTGAAGTTGAATCTGGAGTTCAAAATGTTTCGGTCAGTAAGGGTTCTGAATGTTTGTTGCGCATTACAGATTCAAAAACTTCTAACAGAACCTCAAATTCTTTAATCACTTTAGAAACTTCTCCTGCTAAACCCTTGCATGATGGAATCTTGTCGGTCCGCAAGACAATTAGATTGATATGTATAACAGAGTGGGTAGTCTGGATCCTAATATCCCATCACTACTATAGTAAGAGTTCCTAAACAGAATCATATTACATAGGTGGATGGTGTAGCATATCGCATGATTCCCTTGGATCTTGTTGGGGTGAAGAAAGTTTCAACTTAAGTCAATTGATGCATCATGCTTCATTTTGCAGAGTTCTGCTCACTTGCTAGATCAGTCACTAGCTCATCACAGGTTAATTCAAGTGAGGTCATTGTAGGTGCTAGTACATATACTAACTAAACCAGTCCTCCATGTGTATGTGTAGCATCTTTTGCATTCATTCCAGTTGTAAACAAACTGGGAAATGAGCTGATTTTCCTTTAGTTCAACTTACAATACAGGAAGATGAAGGGGAAGAAATATAGAGGCAGACTTTGAAAGTGAGGATTTATCTAATTTTCAAAACTCACGTAACCTTATTGTTGAGAAATATTTTAATAGGTTGAGTAAGGTAAGTTTGGAAGCTTCTTATGCTTATAAATCTGCAGTAGCCTCTTCCAAGGCTCTTCCTCAGTTATCAACTTTATGGTGGATAGAACAGACTTCTCGTTGTTTTAGATTCAGTAAAAGGCTAGCAATTCCGGTTTCCGTTAAGGCATTAAGCCTTCTATGTTGCAGAAATGTAAGGCCTTGTATAAGACTCATATGTTGCATAATATTATCTTAATTCTCAATTTTATTTCAAGTCCTAACCACATCACTGCACTGCATAAATGAAAATCTTTAAATTCATGTTTTTATAAGTGTAATCTGAGTTTTAATTGGCTTCCCTGCTGGATTTGTTAGTTTCTTCTAAAGAGAAAACACTGTTTTAAATATATCAAGACATATCCTCCTTTCAGAATGTGATAAATGTTCATTGCATTTTATGTTATCTTCCTTAATGAATTTGTAAGTTTTTTGCACAGGCAAATTCACTGCACTTTAAATATCATTGTGAGGAGTACAGTGTTGTAAACAGAACGACTGACATTAGTTTTCATGACAAGAGTTAGTGATGAGATTTTTGGATATTGACTTATCTAAATTCCTTTGATATCTCAGAAGGCCAGCAAGCCTTTGCTTGTGGGAGGGAAGTCTGAATTGCCTGTCTGGTTGCTTAAACTAGCCTGACTTCCATAGTAAGTTCTTGTGGTCTTAATTGCACAGTGTTGCTTTAGTAAAGGTTCTGAATGTTCAGTGGCCCTTAAGGAGTTGAGCCTCCCATAAGGTCTGTAATTCTCAAGTACTTCAGATTCTTTTGGAGATAAACCAATGCTGATCCACATCCCTAGTCACTCTAATAGATATCGACTGTAGATTGTGAGGGAGAAGACCGAGTAACAATCTGGATCCTTATATCCCTCCTCTCGCTAAAGTAAGTCCTGTTAAGCAACATTGTCTTTAATTTGGGAGATGGTGTTCCAAACCGTAGATACTTAAACATTTATTTGTTTAATATTCATAAATATTTTTGTTGTTGGTGATGAATCAGCTAAATCTGGGTGATCACACCCTGTTCCAGATGACAGGGTGTTTCCGTTCACTTGCAAGCTCGGCCACTAACTCACTCACTTTAGTAGGTTAAATTATAACAAGCTGTAAAGTATATGCAAAAAGAGGGATGCTGGAACCCTCACTTTTAAGGACACAAGTTTAATTGATGAGGATGGTCCAACCAATTCAGATGTTAAAACTGGTTCTGTATCACTGGAATACAAATCGTGTGTATATCGGATCCTGTTCCAATTCCTACTGAAATCATATGGGAAACCATTCACATATAAGCAACTCATCAAAACATACTTCTCTTAAGAAATCTTTGTCCCTAGAAGTCTAATCCACATCTGAACTAACAGCAACTTCATCCCCTTTAACTTTTTGAAAGAAAAGACTTTACCTGAATAGGAACTGTTATTATCACTGTATCATTCCCAAATATAGTATTTTCAGAGTTTGAATCAAAATAGCTCTCTCCTAAATAACCAGGAGTCCAAACCTTTCCAGCAACCCAAGTAGCCAAAATTGTTAAACCTGAATTCTTTGTAACAAAGCATTCAATAATAGCCACTTGTCCAGGTACAATGGAACACTGATTCCCAAAAAACTCATCCACTTCTAGATGGGAGCCACATCCTGGTGAGGGTTAGGGAAGCTTTCTGGACGCCAAAACACCGGCACTTGAATTGGTAAATTTTCAAACCATCCACAAACTGCAGGATCTTCCTAGAATCTATTGAATAGTTATGTGAAAGTACGCATCTGTCACATCTATCAAGAACACCAAAACCTTTTCCCTTAGTGCACACAGGGCTGTTAAGGGGCTTTCCATTGAAAACTTGTAGCAAAATATATACCTGTTTAGAATCAAAATATGTAGAAACCGTCTTCAGATGCCTTAGGAAATAGAAAAAAACCTGTTGTAGAACCCTGAAGATGGATCTGAGATTTTTTATCTAATTCTTCCATATCTTAAAAATATTGACAAAAGTATTGGTTACTTGGACAAGGGAGGATTGAACATCATTGAGACATGGGATGCAAGATTTTCCTTACCTGATCAAATTGGGAAAACCTTCCTCCTACATGATCTGCTGGGAAAGACCATCATAGCGATTTTCAATAAGTTCAACGAGTCCTGTTGGCATTTTGGTCAAAGTGACATTCTGATGGCCTACCATTGTTATGAAATTAACCCCACCAAGAAGAAAAACAAAGTATGAAGAAAGTAATTTTGAAATGTACTGTATACCTACAGGACGACAAGGCAAAAACTGGGTATTTTTCGACAAAGCAACCTCAAAATGTAATTTGCATTCTGGAGCCCACTTGTAGTACTACATTTTCAATTCTAACCTTTTTAAATAAAGTATCCAGAATAGGGAAAGAGGTGGAAGTGTTTCTGTCCATTAAATACAGTCCCATCCATAGAAGAACACACTTGTTTCCTACTCTTAACAACAAATTCACAAAAGCTGATGTAGTCTCAGACGACCCATTTGAAATAACTTCATATGAACTAGTTAGGCATTCCAAAATAAGATCAAGCTCTTTATGGCCATTGAACTTCACATCTATAAGTTCAACTACAAGAGAAAATTTCAAATATATTTCACCACTATCTTCAACGAATATTTTCACTCAAGTGGCTTGGGAAAAACTCTATTCAATTATTTTCTTTGGTTTTACATTATGAATAGGTTTAAAAGAATGAACTAATCAATAACAAGTTTAAGCTATTGATTATTTAATAGGTAACAGATTGTTTAGAGGCCAAAAAAGGATTCAACACTATATGCAAACTGAAGAGAAACTTTCTTGTCTTTGTCAACTCTGTCTATAAAAATTGGGGAAAACTGTGAGATATAAGTTATCTAAGCAGATTATCTAGAGATGAGCATAGAATAATCAGTATTAAAACTTAAAGTAAATTATTCAGATATCTACCAGAAATAAACTTCCTTAAGCCCCAATCACACAGTCACGTATCTTGCTCCCGATGGGTCTTGTCAGCTGGAAATGTCCTTTTTTTTCTTCTGTCCGGCATAGTATAGACATGTCATTGCCAAACATGGGCATAGTATAGACCAAACATAGCCATTGACGGGCAAATAATTGTACAGTACTTCCTGGTAGATGTACATACTTTTGTGTTTATCAACACCATAGGAAAAAACATTTCCATACTAGTAATATACAGACCATCACATCAAACACAAAACAGGACGAAGAGCTGTATGGGATACTTCAATGCAGCAGTAAACTGGGACACTGCGAATTCTACATCAAACAGAGAGGGACATAGGCTATTGAATTTCTTCATCAGTGGGTTGATAAACCAACTAGGGGAAACAACATACTAGACATTGTGCTAACAATAGAAAAAAACTTAGTATCCAGTGAATAAAGATACACAATAGGAATCCTTTGTAGAAATATAGAGTAAAGAAAAAAAGGCTAAATGTACACCATATAGAAAATCTTTACCAAATGGAACTCCACAAGCTAAGTGGTTCAACAGAGAAATAGCCAATACAAAAAGAAGTACAGTCAGGAAACATAAATCAGTGGGTCCACAGCCTTCAATTCATGAAATTTCCGAACATCAGAAATTAGGCCGAAAAGTAGATAAACTAGTTAGAAAGGACAACGAAGAAAAAAGAGTGGCTTCAGCTAGTAAAGAAAACACAAAAGAATTTTTGCAAATGTAAACAGTAGAAATCCAATCAAAAACAACATTAGCCCTTTTACCCCCAGGCTATTTGGAAATTTCCAACCCTTAACCCCCAAGGGGTTATTTTTTCCCCAGCACATTTTGCAGTATATTTTTTCAAATTGCTCTAACAGCCTCAATTTTTGTGATAGAGAGGTCAGGTTGGTCTCATTCTCTTGGAAAATGCCTTAATTTTCTTAAAAAAATTATTAAAAATATGAAAAAAATAATTTTTATAGCATTTTTCTGCAAGGACGTACCGGTACGTCCATGGGGGTAAAGGGATGGCTTTTGTGAAACGTACCAGTACGTCCTTTGGGGGTAAAAGGGTTATGAGTCTAAGAGGGTACTCTTATAACAAATGATTTGGAAAAAGCTGAACTGATGAATGCATATTTCACAACTGTATTCCCTAGGGAAGAATCAACAACCCTCCCCAAACCAGCTACAAAATATATACACACACACACATATATATATATATATATATACAGTATATACATATAAATATATGTATACATACATACATATATATACATATAAATATATATATATATATATACATACACATACATACACACACACACATATATTATATATACATATACATATATATATATATATATATAAAGTACAAATATATATATATATATATGTATATATATATATATATATATATGTATAAATATATATATATATATATATATGTATAAATATATATATATATATATATATAGATGAACAGTAGGGTCCTGAATTATGCAAGAATTATATATATATATATATATACATATATATATATATATATATATACATATATATATTTATATATATATATATACAGATATATATATATATGTATGTATATATATATATATATATATGTATGTACAGTATATATATATATATATATATATTAATATATATATATATATATATACAGTATATATGTATATATATATATATATATATATAAATATATATACAGTATATACTGTATATGTATATGTACATGTACATGTACAGTATATATATACATATATATACGTATACGTATATTTATACATATACTGTACAGTATAAATATGTATATATATATATATATATACAGTGATACCTCGGTAGTCGAACGACTCTATACTCGAACAATTCGGAGTTCGACCAAAATTTTCGAGAAATTTTTGCTGCGGTGCTCGACCAAAAATTCGGTACTCGACCAGCCGAACACGTGACGACCGCATGGGCTTTGTGATGATCGCGCCATCTCGGCCACTCTCGCTTGTTCGGGAAGCATCAGTTCTCTCGAGAGCGTCACTCAGACAACGCGCGATCAGCATTCGTTGTGATTTAGTGATTTTCAGTGCTTTTAATTGCTTTTTTAGCTTTCATAATGAGTCCCAAGAAAGTAATGAGTGTTAAGGGGAAGGAGAAGAGGAAAACAGTGCGAACAACGATCGAGTTGAAGAAGGAAATTATAGCGAAATATGAGAATGGTGTACGAGTGTCCGATTTAGCGGTAGAATACGGAATGGCGAAGTCGACCATTTCTACGTTTTTAAAGCATAAAGAAATGATTAAGAAGGCGAATGTTTGCAACGGGAGTTACGGCGGTAACTAAGCAAAGGCCACAAGTGATTGAGGAGATGGAAAAGTTGCTTTTAATATTTATTAAAGAAAAACAGTTGGCCGGGGAAAGTGTTAGTGAAGCGTTCATTTGTGAAAAAGCGTTTGCATATCTATGAAGAATTAGTGAAGAAAAGTCCGAGTACCAGTGAAAGTGATTCATTTACATTTAAAGCGAGCAGGGGTTGGTTTGAAAAGTTTCGTAATAGAACAGGTATTCATCGTGTTACTAGGCATGGGGAGGCAGCTAGTTCGGATCAAATTGCAGCCGATAAATACGTGGGGGAATTCGATCGGTACATAAATGAACAAAATTTGATCGCACAACAAGTCTTTAATTGTGATGAGACTGGGTTATTTTGGAAGAAAATGCAGCCAATACGTACATTACCAAGGACGAGACGAAGATGCCAGGTCACAAGCCAATGAAAGATAGGCTAACATTGTTGCTGTGTGCAAATGCAAGTGGCGATTGCAAGATCAAACCCTTGTTAGTGTACCACTCGGACAACCCCCGGGTGTTTCAAACGAAATAATATTTGTAAAAGTGCACTACCAGTTATGTGGCGCTCGAACACTAAATCTTGGGTCACAAGACAATTCTTTACTGAGTGGATAAACGAAGTGTTTGCCCCCCAGGTTAAGGCTTACCTCATTGAAAAGAGCTTGCCAATGAAATGTCTTCTGGTTATGGACAATGCTCCTGCACATCCTCCAGGTCTCGAGGATGACTTGAAAGAAGAATACAGCTTTATCAAAATCAAATTCTTGCCCCCCAATACTACTCCCATACTCCAGCCCATGGACCAACAGGTCATTTCAAACTTCAAAAAACTCTATACCAAGGCCCTTTTCAGAAAGTGTTTTGAAGTGACCAGTGACACGAAGTTGACCCTAAAGGAATTCTGGAAGGAACACTTCAGCATCCTCAACTCTGTTAACATGATTGACCAAGCTTGGCGAGGTGTGACCTATAGGACATTGAACTCTGCCTGGCGTAAGCTGTGGCCATCATGTGTCACAGAGAGGGAGTTTGAAGGTTTCCAACCAGAGGCGGGTCCAAGCACTGCTACCCCTGTAATTTCTGATGACACTGATGTCGTTGAGGAAATTGTTGTCATGGGCAGGAGTTTGGGGCTTGAGGTCGACAAGGATGATATTGATGAGCTTGTAGAAAGCCATTCTACCGAGTTGACTGTGGAGGAATTGTTGCACCTGCAACAACAACAGCAGCAGGATCTGATTGTGGAGCAGGAATCTTCAGAAGAGGATGAGGTAAGGGAGGATGTTCCAAGTTCTCTCATCAATGAAATTTGTTCCAAGTGGGCAGATGTGCAGGCTTTTGCTGAAAAATACCACCCAGAAATTGCAGTAGCAAACCGGGCAGTGCATATGTTTAATGATAGTGTCATGTATCATTTTCGAAGAATACTGCAGAGGAGGAAGAAACAATTAACAATAGACCAGTTTTTCACAAAAGAAAAGAAAGCTGCTACATCAAAGCCTGTTTCTCCTCCAAAGAAGAGACAAAGAAGAGAAGAAACCCCTGAAATAGATCTGCCCACCCTTTCATTGGAGAGAGAAACAACTCCTGAAGGAGAACTACCCCGCCACATCATGGAAGGGGACTCTCCTTCCAAGCAGTAACCTCCCCCTTCCATCCTCTCCACATCCATCCCTGTATGCCATCGAACCGCTGCTCAAAGGTATGTTCACTACAGTACAGAAAATGGTTTAAAATTGTTTTATTTTAGTACAGTAAATGGTTTAAAATTGTTTTATAGGATTTTCTGACCAATTTCATACACATTTAGATAATTATTGTTGTTTAGGTACACGTTTTATTAATATTTTGGGCCTGTTCGAGTGCTTGGGAACGGAATAGAATATATACCATTATTTCTTATGGGGAAAAAAAATTCGGTACTCGAACAAATCGGAGGTCGAACACGGATCTCGAACGGATTATGGTCGAGTACCGAGGTATCACTGTATATATATATATATATATATATATATATATATATACATATATATATATCACAAATTTTTTAAGTAATTTGTATTTTTCCTAACATACTTACCTCGAACTACTTTCTTAGAAGAGTCTGGGATCTCTCAATCACCGACCAAGAATTTTGCGTAGTTGCCCCCCTCTACGCTGCCTCTCAAGGGCATTCCAGGGCGTAAGGATACTCGCCCAGGTGCAACCCAGGTCACGCGCGTGGCCATGCTTGATACCCAGTAAGGTTATGTTTTAAGGCCTCCTCGAACTCCAGAAGATACTCGAGGCAGGATGGGAGGGCCATTACCCGAAAGTAGTTCGAGGTAAGTATGTTAGGAAAAATACAAATTACTTAAAATTTGTGATTTGTTCCAACACAGAATACTTACCTCGAACTACTTTCTTAGGAGACTTATACTTTAGGAGGAGGGAGTAGCTTACAGATTGAAATGTTCGAGACTCGCTGGGGCCCTTGAACTAGATAGGGGGCTAGTTCTGGGACTCCCAGGGAGAGGCAGGTGAGTAGGGGAAAGCACGCAAAAGTCTACCTTATATACAACTCACCTTTTATTCAAAATCCATACTTGATGTGTTCTAACGTCCCATCTCTCATGTAGGGATGGGGAAAAAAGGGTGGGGTCTCGGGAAACGGATAGAGGTTAGCAAGGAAGTAAGGAGGAAATTGTGTCGCTTACGATTACTTCCCACGGCTAACCCGGGGCCCAAACTACTAAACTTGTTGCATGGCCGCAATGACTGGCCCGATGGAGAAGGCATCCAAGGACTTCCTCGTATAGTTCTTGAGGTAGTGGGCTGTAAAGGTGGACTGCCTAGCCCAAGTGCCCGCCCGTATGATTTGGCCTACCGCCATGTTGGTGCCAAATGCTAAAGACGTGCTAAGACCTCTAATATCATGAGGTCTTAGGGTACCAGGCACCGTGGAGCCCTCACTCTCATAGGCCCTCTTTATAACCTGTCTCAGCCAGAAGAATATGTTGTTTTTGGAAACTGCCGTCTTGACTGAGCCTGTGGACACAAACAAACTCTTCACCACCGGTCTGAGTTTGGCCGTCCTACTAAGGTACTTCCTGATGGTCCTTACGGGACACAAGAGCAGGTCACTAGGGTTGTCCGAGCGCGGAATAGCCGGAATTGAGAACTCTTCGAACCTCGGGTCCGCAATTGCAGGGTTCTGGGTCTTTGCTACGAACTCCGGCAAGAACTTAAAAGTCCTGTCCTTCCACCCTTTCGAGTGGGATACCCCGAAAGACAGGCCGTGGAGCTCGCTCACTCATTTCGCTGAGGCCAGGGCTAGTAGAAAGATGGCTTTGAGGGTGAGATCTTAGTCTAAAGCATCTTTTAGAGGTTCGTAGGGAGGCCGTGAAAGGACCTTGAGGACTTTGGCCACATCCCACTGGGGAAACCTCGAGGTGTGGGGATCACAAGTTTGCTCAAAACTCTTGATGAGCATCGAGATGTGACGTGAGGTCCCTAGATTGATGCCCTTAAGCTGGCACACCTGCCCTAACACTGCTCGAACCCCCTTGATGGCTGGGATGGAGACCCCTAGATCATCCCTCAAGTGTATCAGGAAGTCTGCAATGTTGTGGACCGAAACGTCCAAGGGCCGAAGGTTCTGAGTGGCACACCATTTGACAAAGGTTGCCCATATATCTTGGTACACAACACAAGAGGACCTCCGCAGGTACCCCGACATCCTATCCGCTGTTTTGTCCGAGAACCCTTACTTCCTTAGCAACCGCTTGATAACCTCCACGCGTGTAGCCTCAGCCCTTGAGGGTTTTCGAGCACCTTTGGCAGTGTGGTTGACTTAGCAGGTCTCCTCTTACTGGTAAGGACCACGGCGGGAGAATGGCTAGGTCCTGCAGATCCACGAACCACTCCCTCTCCGGCCACCAGGGCACTACCAAAGTCATCTCTGTGGACTTTGACTGTCTTAACCTGTTGAGCACCCATCTGATCATCCCGAAGGGGGGAAAGGCGTATACGTCGAGGTTGTCCCAAGGGTGCTGGAAGGCATCTTCAAAGGCTGCTGTCGGATCCGGTATCGGGGAGCAGAACACGGGGAGCTTCACATTTTTAGTTTTGTGACGAACAAGTCTATCACTGGGGAGCCCCAACGACGGAGGACTTCCTGTGCCACTTGAGGGTGAAGGGATCACTCTGATCCCACTATTTAGCCTTTCCTGCTTAGCGCGTCCGCCAGGATGTTCCTCTTTCCGGGGATGAATCTGGCCAATAGGAGAATGTCGTTCCTTTTGAAACATTCCAGGATCCGAGCTGTGAGATTACACAAATCCCTTGATCTTAGCCCTCCTTGTTTCTTGATGTACGCTACTACCGTGGCGTTGTCGCACATGAGGGCTACCAAGTTCCCCTGAACGAGGCGGACGAAGCTTATCAATGCCCTCTGCACTGCCATGAGCTCCAGAAGATTGATGTGCCGGGCCTTTTCCCCCACTGACTATTCCCCCTCTCCTGTTTCCTCAAGGAGATGCGCTCCCCACCCTTCCTTCGATTCGTCCGTGAAGAGCAGCTTCTCCGGGGGAGGGGAGCCGAACGGAATCCCTTTCAACATATTCCTCCTGTCGGACCACCAGAGGAGAGCTTCTTTGGAGGGAAGTGACACCGGGATTATCTTCTGTGGGGAGCTTCCCATTGACCAGAGGTCCTTCAGGTTCCACTGAACCGGTCTGAGTTTGAGCCTTGCTTGTGAGTCCAGGTCGAGACCAGGGCGAAGACTCTCGTGAAGACTTGAGGGGCTGTCGACAGACCGAAGCAAAGGCTCCTGAATTGAAGAGTCTGGGGGGGCCACTTTACCCTGAGAAACTTCCTGCTGGAGAGGTGAACGGGAACCTGCAAGTAGGCATCCTTGAGATCCAGGGACATCATGAAATCCCCTTCTCTCAAGGCTGCCAGAACCGACTTTGACGTGTCCATCTTGAAGGGTGTCTTCTTGAAGAATTTGTTCAATGCCGAAGAGTCGATTACTGGTCTCCAACCTCCTGCCGCTGTAGAGTCTGCTGTAGAATCCCGGCGACGGCTCGTGCATAGGTTGCAGGGCTCTTTTCTCCAGCATAACTTCCACTTCTGCCTGTAGAGCTGCCTTCTTCTCCGAGTCGTTGGGAGCTAACCATACCCCTCGGTGATCGGGGATAAGCGGGGCCGGCTCTGACAGGAAGGGATTCCTGTATCCCTCCCTGAGAACAGTAACTGTCCATGGGTCCGCCCCGTTGTCCCGCCATGCTTGCCAAAACTGTTTGAGGCATCCCCACACTAGGGGCGTGGGAAGGTGTATCTCCTTCTAGGAAGGCGGTTTGACCGGCTTCTCCTTGACCCGGAGAACTTAGGTCTATAGTAGGTTTGGGGTTGAGCACCACTCCCCCTGGAAGGCCACGGAGGCTGGTGCCATGAAGAGGTGGATGCTCCTTGCCTAGCTGGGAGCGGAGGCGGGTAGGCCCCGTCCGCCGGAGGTCTCCTCGCAACGGGCTGCCTTGGCTACTGCGGCCTGGGCTCGGCTGGCACCTTCAATCTGCTGACTCTCTCCATCGTCTCTGCTACCGTCTGAAAAGGGAACACCATCTTGGCCCAGACGGGAGAGTTTCTAAGGAACTTTGCCTCTCGCTCGGGGAACCTGCGGGTAAGTCTGTTTAGGATAGTGGCCCTTCTCCTCAGATCCCAGTTGGCTGTCTGGGTAAGGGACTGGTGTGTCAGAAATTTCATGGCTTTACCCCCCGAGCGGATCAATTCTTTCAGAAGGGCCTGATTGTCTGGCACTGCGAGGTCGTATGAGATCTGAAAGTCCGCCAGTGTACAGGCCCACCAATCCAGCCAAGAGGTGACGTTCCCGACGTCCTGAGCGATGACCTCCATCATGGCGGCCTCAGCTGGAGAGAAGACCACCAGCGCGCTAAGGCTACGTTCGTCCGAGTTGCCTTGGTTCAGTGTAATGACCATGTGTTCCATTCCCATGGCAACATCGGGGGCTAAAGGCAGGGTCAAGGAAGCCTTCTTCTGCACAGGATCCTTCACCATCCTGCTCAGACCCGAGAGCCAAGTTCGCGCAGCCGTTGGTTGAGGTTCGTCCAACCTATGGTGCCGTCGGATGAGAGCAAGCACCTTACGGTAGAACGAGACCTCCTCCACCGAACACTCGCCCAAGTCAATTAAACCGTCCACTACCTGTACCTCCGCGTCCGTAGGTTCCTCAAACGCGGAGGGATCCGTGGGCATGGAGGCATCCCGTTCCTCCCGGTAGGATGATGGAGCGGGCGCCTACGTCACGGGTAGAGCCGTCGGGGTGGAAGTAGCCGTCATGGGTCTACCCCCTCCCGGGCTCACCCGGATGGCGCTGGATGATGGTCGTGGCATCAGCGAATCCCGAAACTTGGCCGGGACCGCTGTGACCAAAGTGTCTTGAGTAACGTTACTATGCCGAACCCGGGGGATTTCTCCGCACACGGGTGGAGCCGCCGACTTAATAGGCCGGGGCAGCAACAAGTGTGCCAAGGGCTGTCCCCGATGAGCGGCCGGAGCCGAAGAGACACTGTACAGTCAATTTAACCGTCCACTACCCGTACCTCCGCGTCCGCAGGTTCCTCGAACGTGGAGGGATCCGTGGGCATGGAGGCATCCCGTTCCTCCTGGTAGGATGATGGAGCGGGCGCCTCCATCACGGGTAGAGCCGTCGGGGAGGAGGTAGCCGTCATGGGTCTACCCCCTCCCGGGCTCACCCGGATGACGCTAGATGATGGTCGTGGCAGCGGCGAATCCCGAAACTTGGCCGGGACCGCTGTGGTCAAACACTCTTGAGTCACGTTACTATGCCGAACCCGCGGGATTTCTCCGCACACGGGTGGTGCCGCCGACTTACTAGGCCGGGGCAGTAACGAGTGTGCCAACAGCTGCCCCCGACAAGCGGGCGAAGCCGAAGAGACACTACACAGGGCAACGGGAGCGGCTCCAGCAGCCACCGAGGCAGGCACTGGAGCGGCAACCGACCTGCTGGATTCCCTACGATGTCGTACCACTGTGACATACCTCTTCCGCGGCGATGACCTCCTTCGGTAGTCCCTCCTTGAGGACCTCGCCCTCTTCCTGGGCGGACTGTCGCGTGGGCTCGATCTCCTCCTCCTAGATTGTCTCCTCCCCCTCCTAGAGTCTCGATCGCTGTAACCATCTGACGAACAGGAGTTGTGGGAGAAGCCGTCATCGGAGTACGAGGAGACTGAAACTTCCGACTACCACAAGCCTCCTGGGGGTCCTGGGTCTGGAATTCGGGGTTATCGGCTCCATGAAGTCCGGCGGGAGCGTGGCTGATGGTGCCGGGGGTGAACGGGTGATGGGACGACCGTCAAACCAACCTTCGATGTCCTCCTCCAATCTCAAGGGGGACCTGAAGGGCGTCCTCGGGACCCTCCAAACGATGGAGTCGGGGTCTGAAACGCCCGTGGGTCGCTCACCAATGCCCTGGCCACCCCCGGAAGATGTTGCACCTGAAAAGCACGTTATGGGCGTGGGGATGGGCGTTGAAACGTCCCCCACCAACCCCGGATCGACACTTATGACGGGTCCTGCGGGCACCAGGCCTTCGTCTAAAGCATATACTCCCACCACTTTAGCAGACCCCTCACTTGTCTGCATAGACCCCTTCAACACAGAATCCCCCACATTAGACTCGTGGGGAACAGCAATGAGCTGCTTCCCCGAAACGAACTTACCTACTCCCCTACCCTGGGTATGGGAAGGCGAAGGAGAACCTCTCTCCGACAGGACCGAGGGCGACGTCACCGGCGATAAAAGGCCTGACTTCTTAGGCAACCTCTTAGAAGCCTTCTTCTTTTTCTTGGCGAAAAGAGCCCATTGGAGCTCCGGCCAAGACTCACACTCCGGGCACTTAGACTCCGGGGAACACCTCTTCCCCCGACACGAGGAGCACATGGTATGCGGGTCGACCCCGGGCGGCGAGAGCCATGCCCCGCAAGACTTACTCGCTTGAGGCCCGGGACAGCCTGAGGTTCCATGGCAAAATCGAACACAAACGACACAAGGACACAAGGGAAAGGTGAGGAACACAACGGGAATATGAGAGACACAAGGTAAAGGAACCCACGGGAACATGTGGGACAAGGGGTGGGAACACAAAGTAATCACGTGGGAACACAAAGTGAACGGCCAGGATAAGCGAGAGAACAGCGAGATGCTATCTACGCCGCGACCAGAAGTTTACTGGGTATCAAGCATGGCCACGCACGTGACCTGGGTTGCACCTGGGCGAGTATCCTTACGCCCTGGAACGCCCTTGAGAGGCAGTGGAGAGGGGGGCATCTACGCAAAATTCTTGGTCGGTGATTAAGAGATCCCAGACTATCCTAAGAAAGTAGTTCGAGGTAAGTATTCTGTGTTGGAACAAATATATGTATATATATACACACATATATATACATATATATTTATAATTTAATTAGTTTTTTTAAGCAATTTTCAGTTCCTTTTTATCTTTATCCCTTCGTATTTATGCTACGAAACTTCAACATAAGTAGGTTGACCATTACACCATTGTTCCCTGGCTAAAAGTCATAAGCCTGACATCAATTTTGTCACAACTGGGATCACTAGATGGTTCATGGTTTCTTGCAGGTTTTTAAAGATCTCCGTAAGACAGAAGTCCATTAACCCTTTTACCCCCAGGCTATCTGGAACTTTCCAACCCTTAACCCCCCGAGGTTATTTTTTTTCAAGCACATTTTGCAGTATATATTATTTTAATTGCTCTAACAGCCTTAATTTTCGTCATAGAGAGGTCAGGTTGGTCTCATTCTCTTGCTAATTGCCTGAAGTTTCACAAAAAATGATCAAAAATATGCAAAAAAAAATGTAAATAGCAGTTTTTTACAAGGACGTACTGGTACGCCCAGGGGGTAAAGGGATGAGTTTTGTGAAACGTACCAGTACGTCCTTTGGGGGTAAAAGGGTCAAGTAAACCTGATTAATGCACCCTTTAGTTTGATTTATGAGAAAGTCCATTAAGTAAACATATTTAATGCACTATTTAGTTTGAGTTATGAAAGTTTCACAGTATCTAGCATGCATAATAGAACTACTCTGACAAATGACTACCATAAACTACTGGAGTCTACTATACCTGGAACAACTCCTGAATGGTATTTACCAAACTATATGTTTATCATCCTCATATCATTTCATAGCAAAATTGGTGACTAATAACATATTTTACATACTGTATATGCAACTACATACCAGTCGAAAATTACATGAAGACATAAATCATATTTTTGCCTCAAACAAAAAAAACTTGAAGCATGCGTTATTAACACAAACTTTACCATGCAATATACATAGAAAAATATGTAATTGAATAATCATACATTTTGCAATTTCAGTTACCAATAAAATGTTTTGTAGTATAGATAAGATTTTCAATTCTTGTGGATAGAATATCAAAATTTCATTCATCTAAACCTTCCTTTTATTCATTAATCTCCTTTCAGAATTGACAAATAATCAAATGTTAATAAATAAAATAGTAGGACACACTTGTCTAGATTCTAAAAAAGCATAGATTTGAATGTAAAACCAAGCCAGTGTCTCAAACATAAAAGGGGGTTACCTAAGCAAATATGATGGGTTTGATTTGGTCTAAATACTTCTACTTCCTTTAAAATGGAAAATATAACAAATTTGGAAATAATTTGTATTTTTCCTAACGTACAAACCTGAAGCTATTTATTAGGGTATTACTTTCGGCAACGCTGAAAACCAGCCAAGACAATTTTAGTGAGGGATAATTATCCCATCCGCTAGTTAGCGGGAGGGGGTTGGGGTAGACTAGCTACCCCGCTCACTCACACCTGTCGGTTGAGTAACCACTTTTGCTTTCTGGCAGGACTTCTAGAGGGACAGGGTGGCGGGCCAATTTGTATAAATAGCTTCAGGTTTGTAGGTTAGGAAAAATACAAATTATTTCCAAATTTGCTATTGGTTCCGACACAGATAAAAACCTTCGCTATTTATTAGGGTGACTTACTCTTAGGAGGGAGGAAGTCCTTACCAACTGGCCTTGGTCATGACCTGGGGTCCTCTCTATTTCAATCTGTGATCGATAGTAGAGGGGACCCTACACTCGCTAAAATCAAAGTAGTTACAAGGTAACTCACTGATAGCGGCCTGCAGAAGCTTGTGTGAGAGACTCGTGGCTTGTCTTCACGTAGGAACTCGAGGATTCTAAGACATATCCAATACCCTCCCTCAAGAGGTATTGGTGACGTAACAAAGTATTCATTCATACCCAGGATACACAAGGGAAATGATTCTTACCTGCAGAGGGGTGAGGTCAGCGATGCTTCGGTCTTACGGAGCTATTTCCCCAGGGGGGGGAGAAGAAAGAAAGAAGTGAGCCAGACATTCTTTTCATTCACCCTAGACTAACCCGGGTAACCTCAGCCCTCAACCCTCTGCTACTTGTCCATCAAGGAGCCTGAGGCATTAGATCACTTGCTGTGCGGCCACCACAAGACCAATGGAGAAGGTTTCCATGCTCCTGTGGGTTACGTCTTTCAGGTAGTGGGCTGTGAAGGTCGTCTGACGCTTCCACATGCCCGCTGCAATACCTGTGCCACAGAAAAATTTTTCTTGAACGCCAGAGACGTTGCAATGCCTCTGACATCATGAGCTCTGGGTCGGTTGGACAGAGGAGGATCTGGATATAGAGCGTATTCGATTACTTTCCTTATCCAGGAGGAAATAGTATTCCTCGTGACCCTCCTCTTGACCTTCCCGTGCTGACAAAAAGTGCTCGTACACGGGGGCGAGCTTTTGCTGTTCTTTTTAAGTAACACCTCAGACTCCTCACAGGACACAGTAACAGTTGGTCTGGATCTTCGGTTACAGAACGAAGACTCTCTATCCGAAATGGGCTGAACCTGGAGTCCGCCACACCCGGATTTTGAGTCTTAGCTACAAACTCAGGGACGAAGTTGAGGATTACTTCCCCCCATCTCCTAGTGTGGGAGACATCAGCAGATAGACCATGAAGTTCGCCGACTCTCTTGGCCGAAGCCAAAGCGAGCAGGAACACCGTCTTCCACGTGAGGTGACAATCTGAGGCCTGGCGTAGTGGTTCATAGGGGAAGCCCTTCAGAGACCTGAGGACCCGAACCACGTTCCAAGGGGGAGGTCTTAGCTCTGCCTGGGGGCAAGTAAGCTCGTAACTGCGTATGAGCAAAGAAAGTTCCGAGGAGGAAATATCGACTCCTTTCAGTCTAAAGGCGAGACTCAAGGCTGAGCGGTAGCCTTTGACTGCCAAGACCGAGAGAAGCTTTTCTTCCCGAAGGTATACAAGAAACTCCGCTATAGTTGGAACAGAGGCATCGAGGGGAGAGATACCCCTTCCAAGACACCAACCACAGAAAACTGACCACTTCGCCTGGTAGACTACCATTCTTTTCGCAACCAGTTGCAAAAAGCCTCTCTGTGTGAGGAGGTGCTGGATAGTCTCCAGGCGTGAAGTCAAAGTGAGGCTATGGCTCTGTGAAAGATGTTGGCATGTGGTTGTTTGAGGAGGTCGTGTTGTGGAGGAAGCTCCCTCGGGATCTCCGTGAGGAGATGCAGAAGGTCCAGGAACCATTCTGCGTGATGCCATAGCGGAGCTATGAGGGTCATTCGCAAATTGTTGCTTGCTCGTACCTGGTTGAGGACTTTTCTCATCAGACAGAACGGGGGAAACGCGTAAGCGTCCAGGTTTATCCACCGTTGTTGAAAAGCATCTTGCCAAAGAGCTTGGGGATCCGGGACTGGGGAACAGTACAACAGGAGCCTGAAATTCAGGGCTGTTGCGAACAGATCCACAGTCGGGGAACCACACAAAGTCAGGACTTTGTTGGCTATCAGAGGATTCAAAGACCACTCGGTGCCAACTATCTGAGTCGCTCTGCTCAGCTTGTCTGCTAGCGCATTCCGCTTGCCCGGAATGAAGCGAGCTGATAGTCACCGAGTTGTCTTCTGCCCATCTGAGTATCTCTACTGCAAAATGGCACAGCTGCTGCAAAGAGGTACCGCCCTGTTTGCTTAGATAAGCTACTACCGTGGTGTTGTCGCTCATCAGCACCACGGAGTGCCCCGCCAGGACCTGGTGGAACTCTTTGAGGGTCAGAAAGGCTGCCCTCATCTCTAAGAGATTTATGTGCTGGTACCTTTCTGATTTGGACCATTGGCCGGAGATGTAATGGTGCAGCACGTGAGCCCCCAACCCTTCTTTTGATGCACCCGAAAACCGCATCAATTCCGGGGGAGAGATGATAAGATCGACCCCTTTGCAGAGGTTCGGCTCCGCCAGCAACCACCTGAGGTCCGACCGTTCCTCTAGCCCTATGCGGACTAGGTGATCCCGGGAATCGGAGTGCTGGTTCCACTGGGATTTTAGTCGCCACTGGAGTGATCTCATCCTGAGGTGACTGTTGGGGACCAGTCAGGTCAGGGAAGAGAGGTGACCGAGAAAGCAAAGCCAATACTGCGCCGGGAGCTCTTCCCGACTGAGGAAGACCTGTGCTATCTCCCTCAGTCTCTGGATCCTTTCGTCTGATGGAAACGCTTTGTGCCTTAGGGTGTCTAATCGCATGCCTAGGTATACCAGTTCTTGAGAGGGGAGCAGTTGAGACTTCTCAAGGTTTACCACGATCCCCAGATCATGGCAAAACCTTAGAACCTTGTCTCGGTGGCAGAGAAGGGCCGCCTCCGAGTCTGCCAGAATCAGCCAGTCGTCCAAGTGTCTTAGGAGACGGATGCCGACTCTGTGAGCCCAAGATGATACTAGGGCGAATACTCTCGTGAATACAGTGGAACCTCTACATACGAATTTAATCCGTTCCAGAACCAACTTCGGATGTAGAAAATGTTCGGTTGTCGAAACGAATTTTCCCATAAGAATACATTGAAATTGGATTAATCCGTGGTTGAGCCCAAAAACCTATGATAACTTCTTAATAAACTACTACACATAATTTTCCCATGAGAATAATGAACACTAAATTAGATAATAGACATGTAAATAAGAAGAATAGACATGTAAATAAGAAGAATTAGCAAAAATGATAAATAAGAAACGGGTTTTTAGCGTCACTTTACCTTAGAAACTCCAGCGCAGGTGTTGTTAGTCTTGCTACGCAGAGAGGAGACGGACGGGCGGCGAGGAGGTAGAGAGGTTAACTACGATAAACGTACACTACCGTAACTTACTCTAACTTACACTAAGTGAACTTTAACATAACTTAGCTTTTTTTTTTTATAATTTATATTTTTTTTTACATTTTCTTTTTTTCTTTTTGATGATTAATTTTAATCACTTTCACTCTCTACACTTAAAATTGATTGAATTTTTTTCTCTTCACTCTTTGCTGTTTTCTTTGAACCACTTCCTTCCTCTTCATCACGAGTTCGCTTCGTAGTTTTTTTAAAGAAGCTATCGGTAGAAAGTTGCTTGGTACAGCTTTTCAGAATGTTTCGAAAATAAGTTAGGGAAACATCATCAAACTGCGCAGCTACACGACAAACCTGCAATTTCTTTGGATGGTATTTGTCGATGAAGTCGACCACGTCTTGATATTTTCCTAACACCTCTTTTATTTGCGCGGAACTTATTGCAAGTTCACTCATACGGACGCCACCCTCATGCTTTTCAATAATTCCTTGCTTTACTTCTAAAGAAAGCATTCCCTTATTCCTTTTCTCACCACTACCACTACCACTTGCGAAACTAAGCCTTTTAGGACCCATGATTTTCGTAAAATACCGTAAAAGGATGAATGTAAAAAATCACGATTAAAACACAATTAATAGCAGAACGCACAGGGCACAACCATATAAAGCCAACGAGAACAGAGGACTGACCCAAGCCACGCTAATTGAGGGTCCCTCCGAGGTTGAAGTGCTGCCTTCTATTGGCGGAAATAAAAAACATATCAGGCGCTATGAGCACCGACTACGCGTACGAGTATTGTTTACTTCGGGTGTCGAAAAAAAAATTCGGGTGTAGAGTAGGAACGTGTTCGAATTGTACTTCGCGTGTCGAAAAATTCGGATACAACTGGTACGACGAAAATTGCTACTTCGTGTGTCGAAATAAAATTCGGGTGTAGAGTCAAAAATTTGCTCGAATTTTACTTCGGATGTTGGAAAATTCGGATGTAGATACGTTCGTGTGTAGAGGTTCCACTGTACCTGGGGTGCTGTGGAAAGACCGAAATACAGTAACCCGAACTGGTAATGCTTCCGATTGAACATAAATCTCAGATACTTCCTGGAAGACGGGTCAATTGGGATCTGGAAGTATGCGTCCTTCAGATCTAGAGTGCATATGAAGTCCTGGGGTCTTATCGCATGTCTGACAGTGTCGGCCGTCTCCATCCTGAAAGGTGTCTGTTCGACAAATCTGCTCAGGGCCGAGAGGTCGACGACTGGTCTCCTGCCTCCAGACGCCTTTTTCACAAGAAAGAGTCGACTGTAGAAGCCTGGGGACCTGTCGAGGACCTCCTGGAGAGCGTCCTTCTCCAACATGGACTGGACTTCTGCCCTGAGGGCAAACTCCTGTGCGGATCCCTTCGCACAGGAGTTCAATGGAATCGGCACTCGAGTTAGTGGAGGGAGAGAGAGCGTGAACGGGATACGATACCCTGAACGAATCACCTCGACCGTCCAGGGTTCGGCCCCATTGTAAAGCCACTTCTGCCAGCGGCTTTGCAGGCATCCCCCCACGGGTGGACAAATGGGAGGATTGCCTGTCTTATTGGGACCGGCCTCGGCCAGATCCCTTCTTACCCTTTCCTCCACGGAAGGACTTTTTGCTGTGAAAAGCCTGCTTTGCACCCTTTTTACCCTGCTGTTTTGGGTCTCTAGCCCTTTTCGGCTGCGGTTTCTGCTGTGCTTTCCGCTGCGGCTGAGAGGGGTAAGGTCTAGCTGTTAAGACCTTTTGGATGAGGGAGTCCTGACTGGACTTCCTCCACCTCTCTGTCACCCGTTCAACATCCTCGGGATGGAACAAAGAATTGCCCTCGAAAGGAGCATTTCTTAGACTCGCTACTTCGGCCTGAGGGAGATGTCTATAGAGCTTGCCTGTGATGGCATCTCTCCTCTTCAGGATAGTGTTGGCCCAAAGGTTCACTATCTGATGAGAGAGGAACTCGATGGCCCGAGTGCCGGACAAAAGGAAAGTCTCCAAAGACTTCCTGGAGGACTCCCAAGACAGGTCTTTAGACCGCATCAGTTGTCCTAAGGATCCTAACCAGAAATCTAGCCACGAAGTAACCTGCATGGCGTACTTCGCCACCTTTTCCGGGTTTAGGATTTCAGAGGCCGAATAGGAGATAGGAAGTCCCATAAGTTTCTCGAAGGGGGTGGCCTTCGAGAGTGCCTCTATAGAGTGGTCGAGAGGCAGCGTTGGAAGATTCTCCGAGGATCTCGTAGTACCTCCTCTGAAACACATACGGAGGAGGTAAGAGCTTGGAGGACGAGTTGGAGCGGAGAGAAGAGGTGGAACCAGTTGCCTGGGACACAGCCTTCTGTTTGGCACTCTTCAACCCCCTTGACCAGGGCAAAGCTGCACTGGTCCTATGAGGTTTCTGAGTGCCATAGAACTGGTCAAGGACCATTTCTTTTCCATCTAGAGGGGCTGCCGATGGATCTGGAAGTCCATTGATGGAACGGATGCAGGCTAGGACCTACCAGAAGGCGTGTTCCGACTCCTTCCTCTCATCCTCTGTAAGCTTAGGGCTAGCGGCTGCTGGCAGAGCGTAGTCCTCGAGATCGCTCTGCCCTTCCACGTCCAAGCTCTCATCCATAGGAGCCCGGCGTGGGTTGAAGTCATCAACTGTATAGACTGGGGATAGGGAGACTACCGGGGAGGTGCTTGCTTCCGGCTGCCTGGGAGGCAGTGAGGAAGGAAGACTGGCCGAGGATTTGGGGATGGTGAACAAATCCTTCAGTTCCCTCCTACAAAGCCGGAGATCCTCTGTTCCCAAGGGCCTAGAGGACTCCGTTGGCTTACGGGTGAAATGTAAGTCCATTGCCGTACGGGGTGAATCACGTCTGGTCGTAGGTCGTGCCTCATTAGACACTATCTCGACCGGTAAAGAAGGGAAGGAGTCTCCATAGTAAGTAACCCTATCCTCTTTGGGGGCTGAAGGACAAATCCTTTTCCTTTCCCCCTTTGGCCTGGCCTGTGGCGTCTTGAACTGCGGGGGGCTACCCTGAGGTTCATGCCTAATCTCCTCCAGAGGTCTTTTGCAAGGGGATGATCGTTTCCCTTTACCCGAGGGGCCCACCTGTGTGAGAACTTCCGACCTCCTCCTAGGATCGGAGAGAGGAGAGGACCCCGGGAAGAGAGGAGGCGACAAGGGAATCCTAGGTGTATCACCTAAGGACTGGGAGCGGGGAAGGACTCCCTTCATGGCTTGGCGCATTACATTAAATAAGTTGCTGAGCCACGGGGGGTCACGGGCTCCTGTGGAACTAGGGGGAAGGTCCTTAGGAAAGGACTGCTCCCTGGGTTTAGGAACCTGGGTAGGATCCCTAACCCTCTTGTCTGATGGAGGCTTCCCTACAGGCAAGATAGGCACAGGCCTACCCTTAGGGATAGGATCTGGACTCGGTCACACAGGCGACCGTTGTCTCTGTTGAGGCCCAAGAGGCTCGAGAGGCTGATAATGAGCGCTAAGATGGTCGTGCGCTCTTGCGCCGAACTGTTGGTAGGTAGAAGGGAGCTCACGCGCGCGCCTCTCCCGATTGCGTGCACCTTTTTCGCGCTCCTGGAGCGCATGAGGTTGTTCGCGCACCTGGCGTGCATTTGCTCGCGCGCATGGCGCGCAACAGGATGTTCGCGCGCATGGCGAGCAATATGCATATGGTGCGCCATAGGATGAACCTGTGTGCCATGATCGCCATTTTGTTTGCGAGCGCCAAGGTGGTTGTGCGCGCCAATTTGGCCATGCGCGCCAATTTGGCCATGCTCGCCAATTTGGCCGTGCGCGCCAATTTGGCCGTGCGCGCCAATTTGGCCGTGGGCGCAAGAGCTCTCAGGTTGTTGAGAGAACTCATTGCTACGCTCACCCGAAGGTTCACAATAGCTTGTGTTGTGTCAGCGAGAACGATCAACACAACGAGAATTTAAAAACTCTGTTATAATAAGAATGACTCTGGTCACGAGAACCCGAAAATTCAGCGTGAATTGTGTTGCGCGAACTCGAAAGAGCAATGCAACGAGAAACCAGAGTTTCTCTGTCACGAAACACCGAAGTGTTAGTGCGACTAGAGTTACGAAAGCCCAAGGGTTCAGCGTAACTCAAGTTATGAGACCCCGAAGGGTCAGCGTAACGAGGAATCGAGGTTCCTCTGTCACAAGATCCCGCAGGATCAGCGTGACTGACGGTACGAGAACCCAGAGGTTCAACGTTACCGTCGTTACAAGAGCCCGAGGGTTCAGCGTAACAGAAACCCAAAGGTTTCAAGTCGCGAGAGCCCGAAGGTTCAGCGCAACGGAGATCCGAAGGACTCCTGCTGTCATGAAAACCCGCAGGATCAACATGACTAGAGTCAGAAGACTCACGATCACGCCAGCCCAAAGGGTGATCGTCACGAGACCTCGAAGGGTCAACGTGAGGAGAACCAGCAGGTTCAAAAAGACGTCTCCTCACAGCCCGGGGAGGAGAACGACCGGGGTGGAGAGGGGTTACCCACCCCTCCACTCTACGAACCTCTGGAGAGGAACGTACAACAGACTCCGCCCGAGGGAGAGACTGATTAAGATCGACAGATAAATCCTCCGCAGGGGAGGAAAGTTCGCCCGGAGGAGAACTACACTTATAACAAGGTTCTCTTTCCGCCCCTGGAGGAGAACCTAAAGTGTAAGGAGATTGCCGATGCACAGAGGCAACCTTCTCTCGCGAATGAGAGATATGTTCCCCCGAAGGGGAAGCCCGCCTTGGAGAGAGCCCTGCCACCGTCCCTGGTGGGTTAGCTAAATCCTCGGTGTCAGAACCAGACCCAAGGTCTGGCAAGGAACAGGTGCTCCCTGGGGGAAGAGGAGCCGACTCACTAGGGAAGCCGTCATCCTCGTCTATCACCCAGGGTTTGACTTGGAGTCACAAGCCCTACGCTACTGCTCGACCGTACCCCGGAAGAGCCTGGTCGAGGATTAGTTTCAGGCAGAGATTTGGGCGTAGAGGAAGCAGAAGGCCGCGATTTCTTCAATTTCGAGGAAGACCCCGAAAGTGAAGATTCGCGTTTAGACTTCTTCTCCTTCTTATGCGCAAACCTCTCCCAATGGGAGGCAGGCCACTCCCTACACTCGGAACAGGTGTTGTCCCGTGAACACTGAGTTCCCCGGCAAGCCGGGCATAAAGGATGTGGGTCTGTCTCCAAGGACGACATGAAGGTGCCGCAGCGGCGGCTCTCAATCCCAGGACATGTCCGCATAGCGGGACAATAACCATACACACACCGATACACACAAAAGAAAAAGACAAAGTAAAAGTCAAGGCAGTTTGTTAACGGGAGAGAGAGACAGCACGTCTACACTCTACCTAGCCATAAGTAAAAGTGGTTACTCAACCGACAGGTGTGAGTGAGCGGGGTAGCTAGTCTACCCCAACCCCCTCCCACTAACTAGTGGATGGGGTAATTATCCCTCACTAAAATTGTCTTGGTTGGTTTTCAGCATTGTCGAAAGTAATACCCTAATAAATAGCAAAGGTTTGTATCTGTGTCGGAACAAACAGCATTTCAATAAAGAATACCAAGACGAAACTTATCAAACTTATTGCATTTTCACAATTATCAACTACACTTCCCTGACCAAATAAATGAATCTCTATTTTTTGTTTGTGAAAGTAAACATTACTGGCTGCAGAGCCAAAGAATGCTTTAACCTGAAAATGTTTCCTCCTTAAGTTAGTGAGGGGATTAACCCTTTTACCCCCAACGCTATTTGGAACTTTCCAACACTTAACCACCAGGCGTTTTTTTTTTTTCAAGCACATTTTGCAATACAGTACTGTATATCTTTTTTTTTAAATTGCACTAAAAGCCTTAATATTCGTCATAGAGAGGTCAAGTTGGTCTCATTATTTTGGAAAATGCCTGAAGTTTCTCATAAAGTTATAAAAAAAATGCAAAAAAATGTAAATAGCAGTTTTTTTGCAAGGACGTACTGGTACGTCCATGGGGGTAAAGGGATGAGTTTTGTGAAACGTACCAGTACGTCCATTGGGGGTAAAAGGGTTAATCATCAACAATTCTTTTCCTTCTTTGTCAGTTTCTCTATTCTACTTTCAGTATTCTGTTGTAAAATATAAATTAACTAAACTTTCACTTAAACCAGCCAAGAAAGAAATCACAAACTGTTTCTACTTAATTTCTATATAAGCCTCTATTCTAGCAGAATCAAGAAAATTAATACAACGACATTCTAGTTTTTCCCATCAAATGTTACCATTCATTTTGTTACTCTTGGGGCAAAAGCCGATACCATGTCCTTTTAGAGTGAAATAGCAAACGATGCTGTGGTAGTTTCCATCAATTCCTCATTCAAAATAAGTAGAATATTAATCATTAAACATCTGAAACATTAATTTAGTCATGAATGCACAAATTACTCTCCTGTGCATCTTATTCTGCATAATCAATTTAACCCCTCAGAATGCTCTTCCCAAGTCATTAAGACCACTAAATTCCACTAACCATCAAACCCTATTAAGATTATCCCTCTAGCTCATTCAAAACTTGAAGTTAATTTAAAAGTACACAAAGTGTAAATCATTCAAACAACAGGCTCTTGTTGCTTAGGACTAATGAGGGATACAATTGATCAAACTAATAACCAAATCAAACTTGTAGAAAATTTACTAAAACTGTGACTATATACAACACATGAAGGGAGGGAGGGAGAAAACAAAAGGAAAATTTTACTATACATAATTCCATATTGTAATACCACCTCATCCTTCGGCCAATGTCTTGGTATACAGACTGTTAACAGTGAACTAAAAATAAAAAACTTAATAATTTTAAAACCATGACATTACAGTAAAAGATTGTTTACTTGTCATATTCATATCAATATGGGGAGATCTCTGACTTGGTGAACTTATGTTTAGCAAGATGTTACGATGCTAGTTCCAAAAGTGATAATCCCAAGGTATTACATCTTTGAAGACTCTTAACTGACAAGAGAGTTTGTCACCAATTACACTGAAAAACCTCACGCCTTCCCTGATACTATGACTACAAGAGAATGGATGCATAGTCTTCTTCCATATCTCTTTTTTAATTGACACTTATTGACCCTGATCTATAACTCCATTTATCAAACAACCTAAGAGAATTAAAGCAACCTTGGAAGGAAAACATTCAGTTGACCATGAAGGCAAACTGGTTTGAGAGAAACTAATTAAAAAAAAAATAATTTTAAAAATTTATGTCTTACACTTGGAGCTAATGAAGTTTTCTTGAAATAGGAAATGAAATTCCAAATTTCATTAGTTAAACAAAAAAAAAAAAAAGGAAAAAATTTCTCCAAATAACTTAGTCCTTTAACTATTCAGAACTGCATCTCTTCTATTCAATCCTCACAATTGTTTAAAAGAAATAAGTATTAAAACATATTATTAGGAGCAATCATCTAGAATTTCTTACCCTTTTTTTCTTCTCTTCCCTTTTTCCATCAGCGGCAAGGAGTTGTCGCTGCAGGGCTTCTTGCATCTGTGTATATACAATGGCAGTGTCAAAAATTGCAAATAATAATTCATGAATAAATAATGTTCTTCAATGTAACACAAAATGACTTCATTAATATAATCGACACAATAAAAAATACTCTAGTAACAAGTTACCAAAAAGAGTACATAACTGTGACCAAAATATTTAGGTTTGTGGCATAAATTATCTTTTCTAAATATGGCAAATTCTTTTATACAACTTGTTTCACTAATGGTAAGCCATGACACCATGAACATGAAACTCTCTCCCCCCAATGACCTTACCATAGTACAATCATTAACCCCCTATGAACCTCCCCTGACGTTCATATAGCTTCCTTTCCTGAAGCTTGTTTTATCGACAATTACCACAAAGGTTTAAAAAATAAAACATTTCTTTTCCTTTCAAAAGATACATGGCCCCCCTAAAGTAAAGAGGCAATATAACAATTAATGGTAAGTAGCACACTAGGAGTTTTCCTTTCTCAGTTGAAGTACTTCATCAAGACATGTATCTACCCTTCCAGATTGTGACTAGTTTTAATACATTTTAGTTTAACACCTACTCATTTGGATAGTATTTCTGCACAGGGAAAGCCCTGGGTTTCAAAATAACTATTGTGAGGAGTAAGATATCTCATGGTTCCTCCCAGGATTTGTGTTCCCAGTTGGTGTTTATGGAACCTGAGAATATACACTACACAGCGGTAAAGCTTCTGTGTTGTAACCAGAATGACTTTCTCATAACAGACAGGGAAGTAATTTTTAATTCAAAGGAAATTACAGAGAGAGAATAGTTGTTTTTGATGGAGTTGATAACGATTTGACATGCCAATACTTCCTCACCAGCCATGTTAGTGTTCAACCACTTAATTTTCTTTGTTATTCTCAAAGGCCAGTGAGCCTTCTCTTGTGAGTGATAAGTCTGACTTGCTTGCCTAGCTGCCCTACACTAACCTAACTTCCATAGTAAAGTCTAGTGATCATAATCACATAGTGTACCTTCAGTAAGGGTTGTGAATGTTCACTGTGCCTTGCAACGTCTAGTTCATTTTGTATATCTTAAATTTTTTTTTTATTACTTTAATCCTTCTGCAGCCTGTTCCTTGCATTTCTGCAGAACTTTTTGTTCTATATAGCTAGATTGCGAGGTAGAAGGCCGAATTTGTTATCTAGATCCTCTCACTAAACTAAGTGCTTTTAAATAATGTAGTTTTAATTTGGGAGATGGCATTTTATAACATAGATGCTCTCAAGTTTATTGTTATTAGTTACATATCAGTTCAGCTGGTTGGTTACATCACGTGACCATTTCGTAGGAGTGCAATTTCATATGCTTACAAGCACATCCATTACTAAAGTAATGGATTTCCTTTAGTGTGGTTATTTCTAACATATTTTTATTAGCCTTAAAAGTCTGGCTGAAAAAACTTAAATCTCAAATTAAATTCCTTGAACTTAGTTAAAATCTATGGATAATAATAATAAACAGTTTAATTTCCAAATTAAATACACTCAATATCCATTGGGAGGTACCGTTATACAGTATAAGCATCCCTACCTCTTATGAAGAACCATTACATTGGCATCTTTATCCCTAACAAGGTGCCGGTACATACGCATCTCTATCCTGCAGTAAGTACTGTTACGTATGCTAAGCCTTTCAGCTGAGCAACGACATGTGAACAACACTAATGTGCCAGTTGTAAACAAGATCATTATTAATACTTAGCATGCTGGAAACCTTACGAGGAAACTTGATTATTACGTTTTCAAAGTAGATTCTCATGCTGCTTTTTCCTAAAAGTATTCATTGACAGCTATTTGTAACCTATGCAGTTTATATGGCTATACTCCTAAAATTTAGTAGTGAACGAGAGTTGTTAAATAGTTATCACTTTCATTAAGAATGGCTACTTGGTTTTAAGATTCATTAAAATGTTCAATTGTAAATTCTAATTTTGCTTAGCTTCAAGTCATCATTATACTGTAGAATATGATGCCGTTTTTGAAGTCCATCATTACACTGACAAAACATAACCTTCGCAACAAATTAGTTGACAAAGCTGACTACAATCTTTAATGCAGGGTTTGCAAGCTAATTTACTCATGGCTCTTTTTGGATAAAAATATAGGGAGTGTATAGAAATTCTTTACATGGCAGTTAACTCCAGTGTTTCAAAATGATTTCCTTGAGCAGAGAAGGCTAGACTCATTTATAGAGGAAATGATGTCAGTTCTGCACTTGTTTTTGAGTAGCAGAGAAATTAGCTTAGTTCTAGATTCAGAGTAACATTCCAGGAATATCCAACCCAGTTTTACCCCTAACCTTAATGTTCAAGTGGTAACTAAGGGGTAATCTATGTACACCTTTCAGTAAGGGTTCTGGTGGTACACAGTGTATACCAGGTTCAAGATCCTCTTGCAGAGCCTTGAACTCTTATTACACCTGTGCCTACTATCACTCTCTCGCACATCTAGCCACTCTATTATACACTTGATTCGTGAGGTTGATGATCGAGATGGTATCCTGGATCCTTATTTCTCTACTCTTGTTACAGTAAGTACCTCTTAACCGCTGCTTATTCCTTCTCTGGATATTTCAATCCTCCACTTGTAACATAAGCTTTCCTTCTGTCTATTAATGTTTTGTGGTTAGCGTGACAAACCATATAATTCCTTCATACTAATGGTTCTTTCTTTGTATAAGATTCACTAAATTGGTTCAATTATATCTTGGTTGAATGGCTGGGTGTGTTGTTCTCTTACAAGTTTGACCATTTACTCATTTCATCCTTTCTCCAATATGATAAATAGATAAATAAAGGATTTAGTAACTCACTTGCTTGAACAAACCCTATCTCAAATACATCAGTTTCCGTATATGGTTGGTAGTTGTTTTTTAAAACAAAAAATTTAAATTGATCTTTAACAAGAACCATCAAATAAAGCCAAATAAACTAAAAGGTACATAGTTAATTTAGGACGAGTTTTTTAGATTATCCCAAATGCAGAGTATTGTAATCTAATAATTAAATTTCTCGTTTAGCGCATGATACTTTTACCTTAACAGATGGATTATTGCCAAAATAGTCCATAATTACAGTCTGTTTCTTGTGTTGTTACTGTCAATATAGAACTCAAAAGATTATTTTAACAAAGAACTTAATCATTTTCTTTTAATCATTTTGGTATACAGTATGTTGAATTAAAAGAGGTAAAGAATTAGTTTAAAAATTTCATCTTTAGATAATAATTAATCTATCTATCAACTACCTTCAGTTGCCAATTAGGCTACCTAAAGTAAGTTATTCCAGGTAATTCATTTGGAATATGATATCCTTTGTCTTAAAGAAGTTAACAAAATAAAATTGGCGGTACACAGAACTTAAATGGCGCAATTCTCGACCTCTGCTTGGAACTTTGAAAATTCAGATTACTGTATTGCATATTTGGCTAGGAGAGTGTCCATATTTTATGTTTTAAATAGTTTTCTTTAAATGCAAACAATTTTTTATTGCTAACATATCCTTTTTTTATATTTAGGCAACACTTTTCTGACCAAGGTACCTATTTAATTACTTTTTCCCAAGAATTTGTGGAAGGATATTCATGTTAGCATCCAATATTCTTTAAAATGATATTTTAATTATAAAATAAATTTTTGAATATACTTACCCGGTGAATATATAATAGCTGCTGCTCCAGCGGCTCGACAGAAAACACACACAAAAACTCGCGAGCGATCGCTATGAAGGTTGCGGGTGTGCCCACCAGCGCCAACTATCGGCCAGATACCGCATATACATGTAAACAGACCCAATTTTTCTCATCCCGCTGGGTCTCTAATTTATATATTCACCGGGTAAGTATATTCAAAAATTTATTTTATAATTAAAATATCATTTTTAAATATTTAACTTAGCCGGTGAATATATAATAGCTGATTCACACCCATGGTGGTGGGTAGAGACCAGAGTTAATTAAGTTTACAGCGTATATGCTTAGAGTTTTTGACAGTTATATCATAACAAAACCCAAATATATAAAGGTTCCTGGTAAGGAAGTTGACTTAGACGATTACTCTGCCTTATTAGTCTGTCTTCCTCACGAAGCCCAGCGATCCTCTTAGGATGCTGAAAGATTCCTAGGAGCTGAAGTATTAAGGGCTGCAACCCATACAACAGGACCTCATCAAACCCCTAATCTGGGCGCTCTCAAGAAATGACTTTGACCACCCGCCAAATCAACCAGGATGCGAAAGGCTTCTTAGCCTTCCGTACAACCCAAAAACCAATATTAAAAACATTTCAAGAGACAGATTAAAAAGGATATTGGAATTAGGGTAATGTAGTGGTAGAACCCTCACCCACTACTGCACTCGCTGCAACGAATGGACCCAGTGTGTAGCAGTCCTCGTAAAGAGTCTGGACATCTTTTAAGTAAAATGACGCGAACACTGACTTGCTTCTTTAAAAAGTCGCGTCCATAATACTTTGCAGAGATTTATTTTGCTTGAAGGCCACGGAGGTTGCTATAGCTCTAACTTCGTGCGTCTTAACCTTAAGCAAACATCGGTCTTTCTCATTCAAGTGAGAATGAGCTTCTCGTATTAAAAATCTGATAAAAAATGACAAAGCATTCTTTGACATAGGCAATGATGGTTTCTTAATTGAGCACCATAATGCCTCAGATTTACCTCGTAATGACTTAGTACGAGCTAAATAGAACTTAAGAGCTCTAACAGGACATAATACTCTTTCCAGTTCGTTGCCTACGATCTCTGATAAGCAAGGAATATCAAAAGATTTAGGCCAAGGACGAGAAGGCAGTTCATTTTTGGCCAGGAAACCAAGTTGAAGTGAACAAGTGGCTTTTTCTGTAGAAAAGCCGATGTTCTTACTGAAGGCATGAAGTTCACTGACCCTTTTAGCCGAAGCCAAGCACACTAGGAAAAGTGTCTTGAGGGTGAGATCCTTCAGGGAGGCTGAATGTAATGGCTCAAACCTGTCTGACATGAGGAACCTTAGGACCACGTCTAAGTTCCATCCAGGAGTTGCCAAACGACGTTCCTTAGAGGTCTCGAAAGACTTAAGGAGATCTTGGAGATCTTTATTGTTGGAAAGATCTAAGCCTCTATGTCGAAAGACCGAAGCCAACATGCTCCTGTAGCCGTTAATCGTGGGAGCTGAAAGGGAGCGAACCTTTCTCAGATGTAAAAGAAAATCTGCGATTTAGGCTACAGAGGTACTGGACGAGGACACAGATGCTGACTTGCACCAGTCTCGAAAGACTTCCCACTTCGACTGGTATACTCTAATGGTAGAAGCTCTCCTCGCTCTTGCAATCGCACTGGCTGCCTCCTTCGAAAAGCTTCGAGCTCTTGAGTGTCTTTCGATAGTCTGAAGGAAGTCAGACGAAGAGCGGGGAGGCTTTGATGGACATTCTTTACGTGGGGCTGACGTAACAGATCTACCCTTAGAGGAAGACTACTTGGAAAGTCTACCAGCCATTGAAGTACCTCGGTGAACCACTCTCTCGCAGGCCAGAGGGTAGCAACCAACGTCAACCTTGTCCCTTCGTGAGAGGCGAACTTCTGCAGTACCTTGTTGACTATCTTGAATGGTGGGAATGCATATAAGTCCAGAAGAGACCAATCCAGTAGAAACGCGTCTATGTGGATTGCTTCTGTATCTAGGACTGGAGAGCAATAGATTGGTAACCTTTTGGTCAACGAGGAGGCAAAGAGGTCTATGGTGGGTTGACCCCAAGTAGCCCAAAGACTCTTGCCCACGTCCTTGTGGAGGGTCCATTCCATGGGTATCACCTGACCCCTCCGACTGAGACAGTCTGCCAAGACGTTCAAGTACCCCTGGATGAATCTCGTCAACAGGGAGATGCCTCGATTTCTTGACCATAAGAGAAGGTCCCTTGCGATCTCGAGCAGCGTGAAGGAGTGTGTGCCTCCTTGCTTGGAGATGTACGCCAAAGCTGTGGTGTTGTCTGAGTTGACCTCTACCACTTAGTTTCGAAGAAGCTTTCGAATATCATCAAGGCCAAGTGGACTGCTAATAGCTCCTTGCCGTTGATGTGCATGCTCTTCTGACTTGAGGTCCACAGACCCGAGCATTCCCGACCGTCCAGGGTCGCACCCCAACCCAAATCCGACGCGTCTGAGAACAACACGTGGTTTGGGTTCTTGACTGCTAGGGATAGTCCCTCTCTCAGACTGATATTGCTGTCCCACCATTTCAGGCATGCCTTTACTGGTTCGGAGACTGGGAATGATACCGTCTCTAACGTCTTGTCCTAGTTCCAGTGAGAGGCTAGATGGAACCGGAGAGGTAGAAGGTGTAGTCTCCCTAGTGAGACAAACTGCTCCAGGGATGAGAGAGTCCCTACGAGACTGTTCCAACTCCTGACTGAACAAACGTTTTCTTTTCAGCATTAGTTGGACTTCGAGCAGGGCTTGTTCTATTCGGTGGCAGACGGAAAAGCGCGAAAAAAAAAACTGGACTGCGAATCTCCATCCCCAAATATAGAATAATCTGGGATGGGATCAGTTGGGACTTTTAGGTTGACCAAAAGTCCCAACTCCCTGGCCAGACTCAACGTCCAATGTAGATCCTACAGACAGCGAAGACTGGACGATGCTCTGAGAAGCCAGTCGTCCAAGTACAGGGAGGCTCGGATCCCCGATAGATGGAGGGATTTTGCCACATTCCTCATGAGCCTCGTAAACACGAGAGGAGCAGGACTGAGGCCAAAGCACAGGGCTCGAAACTGGTACCCCACATTCCTGTAAACAAACCTCAGAAACGGTTGGGAATCCGGGTGTATAGGAATGTGGAAGTATGCCTCCTGAAGGTCGAGAGAGACCATCCAGTCGCCTTCCATTAATGCTGTCAAGACAGCCTGGTAGACTTCATCGTGAAGTTTGTCTTGACAATGAACACATTGAGCGCACTTGCCTCTTACGTACTCCTGCAGTGAACATGGCTGCCAGATCATTGGAGCCATCCCTGAGGGACTTGTTCCTGCAGAGAACGTGGCTGTCAGATCATTGGAGCCATCCCTGAAAGCCTTGTTTATGCATGACATAATTGTACAGCAAAACTTCAAACGCTCGAAAAAAACTCCTAACAAGAGATGGTCTAGCTCTGAAGTAGACCATAAAATCTTGGAGTGTCTCATGGCCAGGCGCCAGGGAGAGTCTATGAGGTTTAAGAAGTCTATCTGGGCAGAGGCAGGAACTCCCAAGCCGAGAACTTCTCCCGTGTCATATCAGACTCTCGCTCTATAAGCCAGCTTAAAAGTAGGGAAAGCAAAGGCTGTCTCCCCCAAACTCCTCCTGGTGATAAACCAGTCGCCTAGCAAACGTAAAGCTCTCTTAGGAGAGCGAGAGAGCACTAGCTTATAAAACAACGGCTTCGAAGTAGCTAGGCCTTGTGTAAACTCTGACGTTTAGGCGAACGAGGAGCAGCAGTTACAAAAAGATCCGGACAAAGATCCTTAAAAATCAGCATGATTTATTTAAAGTCCATAGAGGGCTGAGCAGCTTTAGGCTCCTCTCCGTCTGACAGAGTCCTCAAGGGAATATCAGTAGGAGGGGGAACAGCAACTTCCTCATCTGAAGGAACCTTGTCCGACAATAGCCGAGTCTCAAGCAAGGGAGAGACCTGCCGTGGTGGCAATGCTTGACAAGCAGAGTCCACACGCAAAGGAGCAACAGTAGCAGTCAAGGACGCTATGTCATGTAACTGCTTAAAGGACTGACCAGCAACAACCAACAGGTGCGGGAGGACGCACGACGTCAACTCGAGACTGCCTTGACTGCCTAGACTGAGCAGTCAAAACAACTCTTGACTGCGGTGCTTGACGCTCAACGTCAAAACAAGTCAACTTCGCTGGTTGGCGAACGTCCTGAACGTCAACAAGAGCATGCGGCAGCGGCTGAACGTCCACAAGCGGCTGAAAGTCAACACTGGACTGCATCGAGTGAGGCTCTACAAAACGTGACTGACGTGACTTTGTAACGTCAACGTCAACAGGACGAGCAAAGGTTCGTTTGGGCGGCTGACGGCCAGGATCTCGATCAGCTAAGCGGCGAGGATCATCGTGAACCTGCTCAGCAGAATAGTCCTCCATAAGAGAGGCAAGCTTATTCTGCATGTCTTGCCGTACAACCCATTTAGGATCAACGGGAATGGTTGCGGTAAGAGACGAGGGTAACGTCTGTGACTGCAAAACCTTGCCTACAAAAAGACTCTCGGAGCCTGTGTTACGCTTTTGTTTAGGCGGCGAGCAGTCTTCCGATGACTGCATAGGGTCAGAGCTGTCCTAATAGTTAAAACCAGGACGCTGGACCTGTCCTGAAAGGACTGACTTTCGCTTAAAGGGCCTCGAAACCTTGTTCCACGGTTTCTTATGCGAAAAGCCTTCGGATGACGAGGAGAAAATCGTCTCGCTCGTCTTATGGTAGGGGCGGTGTTGATGAGACACGCCTGAAACCATAGAGGGAACGTCTGTTCGCTGATCAAGTCCTCTCGAACCCATAAGTCGTACGACATTACTTCTCCCCTGGGCTTGGGAGCTTGCAAGAGGTCTCGGACTAGGCGAACGACAGGCACGAACAGACGAACCCTCGGTCGCAACACTGATAACACTTTGCGCAATTATCACTTTATCACTACGATTTTCTGTTTTGCACTTATTTCACTGAAATGGAATTTTTTAACAATTCACATTAGATATGAATAAAACTGATTTCTACCCGAAGCACGCAATTCTACCCTCATCAAAAGGTTATAATTGCGAAATCAGTCGTATAATGTAAGCACATTAATACAAGCAAAAAACAGTAAACATATTTTAAGATAAAAAGATCAGTGGCTGGGAAAGAGACTAAACACTAGTTCATTCAAAACTACGTTTTCAATCTCTCACCGTACAGTGCCTTGGGACGAGAATAAAAACTAAAAACGTTTTATCCTTTCTCCCCGTACAGAGACTAGGGACGAGAGCTGACTCGAGAACAACGTTACTCGCTTGGGACGAGAATAAAGATCGGAACGTTCTCTCTCCTCTCTCTCTCTCCGTCTCTATCCCTCTCTCTCTCTCTCTCTTGATTTCGCACCGAAGAGAAGAGCCCACTTACCTTTCGTCAATAAACAGGTTATTTGACCAAAGGAAAAAACTGAAAGGTTTTTCAAATAAAAAGTTCCTTTAAAAAAGTATTTAAAACATTTAAGCTTTGAAAGAAGAATGAACAAAACGTCAGAATCGATTTACTCTTTCTGCAAAGTGAAACCGTGATACTCTCTCTCTCTATCGTAACGATAGAGCGCAAACTGCGTAGCATAAATAAACTAAACGTTAGTTCATCTTTGAAACAGTACGAAGACTATTCAAAGAAAATCTTTCATAAAATATCTACTAAAAAATATTCATTTAATAAGTTTTAAATCATTTGCTCTGTAAAAGTTATTTACGATTGAAAGGGCTCAACGTTGTTTAACTTCGGTTTCCAAGTTAGGACCGCCTACTCTCAGGAAAGGTCGCATATAAACAAATCATTAAAATTTATCTTGATGTTTATTATAAATGGAAAGCTAATCGAAGAGGCCTAATAAAGGCGGTTGAGATATAAAATATATAGAGGAAAATCTATAATTAATTTATAACGTGATAAGATAATTGCTAAAAGCCTAAAACACACTTCCGTACTAAGGGAAGGGTCGGCCATTTAAAAGTCAAAGAAAGTCCAAAAAACAATCCAAAGTCATCAAAAATTAAATCTATCCAAAAACGAGTTCAAGATTTAAGTTGAAGATAAAACACCTGCACTGCGAAAGCTCAAACCAAAAGGAAGTACTTCACCAAATATGTTGAGAAAACTCCAGGTTATACAGCGAGTATTGATACGTCTTGTCGTTAAGGCCGACAGAGAAAAAATTGGGTCTGTTTACATGTATATACGGTATCTGGCCGATAGTTGGCGCTGGTGGGCACACCCGCAACCTTCATAGCGATCGCTCGCGAGTTTTTGTGTGTGTTTTCTGTCGAGCCGCTGGAGCAGCAGCTATTATATATTCACCGGCTAAGTTAAATATTTAAAAAGCACAAATTTCTATAATTCCCTCGGGAAGATAACAGTTTTCTAATTTTCTTGATGGTATCATAAATAAACATTTGCTGCATGTCTCTCTAAGTTAAATTCATTGTACTTCTTTGTCTGCTCGTTTATATGTTTACAATATTTATTTTATGGCTATACTAAAAGATACATCAAGTGTGAGAGACGATAACTAAATATACCTAAAGCATAAACTTTTCCTAGAAAATACATAGACCAGAATATATTAAGCTAGAAATGTCTTACTCATGTGTGGGAATTTGGTATACAATACATTTATGTCCATGTCTTTTTCTAGTCTGAGTTGTTTCTGTCCTATAGTGTGTTTTTATGGCCTAGATTATTACTTTAAAATGCTGCATTAGTATAGGTGAGTAATTTCAGTGCTTATGTACACCATAAGTGCTTATGTGCACCATACTGTATTTAAGTGTATTCCGACTTCCGTTGAAATTCAATTTACAGCAATGAGTAAGAACGGGTCTTCGTTTTAAACAGAGGACCTACTTTATAAAAGACTGATGTGGTATAAGATGGTACAGCAATCATCATTACAGGTTACAGTCCTGTACGTAATTCATTTACAAACCTTCCAATAAGAATTCAAAATCAAGTCACCCTTTTTAGTTACTTTACATGAATTCCATATGATAGAAAGTCAATCCTACAAGCATTCACAAGCCTTAAAAGACCTTCATACCCCTAAGTTTTAATAAAAGAACATATCTTTACTTACAGACGCTAAAACATCTCTTGGCTCTCCATGTTGGCCATATAAACTCTGCAAAACTTCTAAACTAGGGGTTAAACCAGAACCAAGGCTTCCTGCAAGATTTGGAGGATAATCTACTAGGGCGGGCACTGCTGGAAGTCTCGATTCTTTGTGGTCTCTTTTATCAGAATTTTTCAAAGCTGAAATAAATCAGTTTTAAGCATTGAGAATGTTTTTAAAATAGGTATAAATTTTATTTTTCAAAGTTGTAGAAACAAAAAAACTAACAATGTGGTGTAATGGGCTAATATCTTTAAAACATAACTATTCATTGATAAAACAATCCATTTAGAATTTAAAATAGCTTATACCAGCAATTAATTTTTTTTACTTAGATATAATCAAAAGATGTAAATGATTATGCAAAATAGTTAAAATTATCTTCATTCCAAAGCTAAATATCAAAATAAATAACTTGGTATACCTATTAAATATAGTATTTTGGAACATACTATTTTAAACTTCCCCTCCATTTGTAGTTTCTTCTTGTTATTTTGAGAATTAGATGTATGTATACATAGGCATCACAAGATTTTCCAAAATTTGAATAAATGTACCCATACTAGAATTCATCAATTAAAAAAAACAATCTTACAAAATTTGAATATGAGTAATCAAAATGGTAAATCATAAAAAATACTGTATATAAAAGATTAATACACTAACAGTTGATAGCAATTTAGTGATCTCTTGATAACATATGTAGCATTCATGACCATAAGCCAAACTTAACAAAGCTGTTCTAATTTTGGAAAAAAAGTATTTCTGTCATATAAATTAAAAAGGTCTCCTTGATAATTCAAGTTTAAAGACTCATTACTCTATATAAAACTGCTTACTTGCTATAACCACCAATAAATTAACTTGGTACACAATAACAACTATTATAAAACAAGTACTTTGCATAAGAGCAAGCATTGAACTTACTTCTTTGAGATGGTGTTGACTTCATAGAAAGGTTCAAAGGAGCATCATCAGTACAAGTAGAGTTGCTAGACCCACATGGTTCTATAGATACACTCGCACTCTCCTCCCGCCATCCTCCACTAGTTGGTATACCATTGGACAAACGAGAATTCCCAGATCCCACCGTTGATATTGACACCTTTGGTTCCGACTTGTCGCGGTGAAGTGGTACGTTTCCATGAGACTGCGATGTACCCTTGGCAGCCGGCGATATAGGAATAATCTCTAATTCCTTATTTCTGATGGCCTTGGAGATGGACACACTCCCATTACTGGCGAGTTTCTCAGCAACCCGCTGCACACAAGGAATTTGTGTGCCACGGTCAAGGATGTGTGCACAATGGAGTGTAAATTCCGGCGTGCACACAACAGTGCAGGCAGACAGGAAGGCAGGAAGGTGACAGGTGTGGAAAGAGAGAGAAAAAACCAAACTAATACATAAAACATAATACACAGAATAAATGCATGCCATTCCAGAGTTCCATTAAGATCCAAAGATCTGCAAAATGGGAACAGAAATCACTAGAATTTCTATCTACAGAGCATATTTGAAAGATGTAAATAACATGCAATAATACATTCCTATACAGAAACTACATCTCAATCCTCAAATCTTTAGGGATAAAAACATTTATCTCGAGAAAACTAAATGACAAGAATGAAGAGCTTTCCTTTAGAATTCTGCATTGTCTGTCTAACTAAAGACTACTTTTATCAGCTAATAATAAATGCACTAAATATAATGCATGCAATAAAACAATTCTATTCAATGCAGAACTCTACAGAGAAGCACTGAATAATAAAAATAAAGATATTTCAAGTAATTTTCATATTCCCCTGATACAGCCCTTACATTTACCATGTCTAATATGAGATCAAAGGCTGGGAAACCTTAAGCTGAATAACTGCTCAAATAAATATAATGATTGTTAACTATGGTTTACAAAAAAAAAAAAAAGACCTTCCTGCATGTTCAACACTTTCATTTAAAGACCTTCCTGCATGTTCAACACTTTCATTTACTCAGTTTGATGACCACAGATGTAAACAAATTAGAGGGGTCAAGAGATTAGCTCACCTAGTAAAAATTAGGATTTGTACATCAGGGTCATAAATGTATTGTAAACAAAACTTTCAATATAAATTAGTTATATACTTATGGATATAAATAAAAATAATCTCTTATGTTTACTTATAAAGAGCTACTTAGAAATCAAGTAATTACCTTCCCAATTCTATTCAAACATTACTAATGTAAACACAACCAACAATAATTAAAATTAAATAATTTGACCTCGCTATTTTGTGTTTTATCAATGTACGTTGTCAGTAACTAAAGCAAGGTCTGAGATAAGAATAAAGATAAGACTAAATTTTGTTGATCTGCAGGGTAGTACGCATTGTGAAATATCAAACCAAACCCTTATTTGTAACTTAGGAGATAATCAACAAAATTTAATGCATTGGGCTTTTGGTAAGCCTTAAAATGTATATAAGCTCAAGTTAAGGAATGCAACTGATGACCTATAGTTTTGAATTTTGGAAGCTTACATTGTTGTATCTTTAGCTAGAACATTTATATTTCATGTTTCAATTTTTTTTAATGAAAACAATTGGCTTTAATGCTAAAAAGTGCTTTTTATATACAGTAATTACAGAAGCACGCCTGGGACCGCATGCAATCCTTATCTGACCTGCGTACCTATTTATTTACTTATACTTCAAAACTTGCTATTTATTTTTGTATCCCATATGCAGTCATTCCACCATTTTCTGATTTTATGACTATTAGATTATCCATGTTTTTATATGCCATATGGCATTCATAAAGAAAAATTTGCTGCACATCTCTCTAAGGTATGTTCTCATTTCTTTGCTTATTCATATATTTACAAATTTTATGTAATGATTATGCTGAAAGATGCATAGTGTCAATGAGGATAACTAAATGCGCCAAAAGCATAAAATTTGCCAAGAAAATACACATACAAGAATATATTACATTAGCCATTATTCCTGTGTGCTCATTCGGTACATGTGCGTACAGTATACTGTATATGTGTGGGGAGCAATAATTTTGGATTTGAGGGAAGAGGCTCACCACTGCTTGGTAAATAACCCTGATATAGGATGGTCATGTCCTTAGATTCCCAGAGGAAAGGAAAAAAAAAATTTAATAAAATTTATTTCTATAGTCACCTGATATTCATATTACACGGTTTAATCTACTATTACCCGTTTAATCAACATTTACACATAAATCTTAAAATTTTTCAAATTTTCTTTCCCTTCAATTAACATTCTAGTCATAAGAGGTAACAAGTATGGAACTGGCACGCCGGTCTCATGTTGCCCTTTCAGTTTCGGAGTCGATACTATCCCTATCCTCTTGATACCACGCATCAATAAGGGGATGCAGGTATATGGGCATCAGGTGAGTACAGAAATAACAAAATTTCATCATGAAAATCTCATTTATTTCAACAAACCTCCTCTGATGTACATATTAATGATTTCAATACTCTGCTGGAGGTGGGACACCAGTGAAGGAAAGAGAAAGGATAAATATAAATACAGTAAAAGCAATATAGCATGGTTAAGAGTTACTAACCTGGTCTAGATTACTTACAAAAACCCCTCTCTAAATAAAGTTAAAATACAGAACTCTGGATTGTTTTCTTAAGCTATCTACATTAATGGACTGTGCATTGTCTCTAAATGATAGTTCTTGATCTCAATGATACTTTTGATTGTACAATACCTCTAATCAAATAGTTCTTGATCTAAATGATACTTTTGATTGATTCCAAATCAATTATTAAATCAAAAAGCCTATACTCTGGTGTATGTTACAGTACATAATAAAGTGAACTAAATATTGATTATATCATAGCTCTGTAGCCAACCACTATGGGGCCTAGAGCCTAAAAATCTGCATAAACTAACCAGAATTGTTTAAGATAATGTTTATTGAAAACTGACTTGGTATGCCACTGAGCTGCCTCTTAAAACTCTTTCCAAAGAAAGATTTCTAAAAAAAAAAAAAAAATCAAAACCTTTTCTTAGATGTGGATCAAATTCTTCATAAGCCTCTGTGAACAAACTTTCAAATAGGAATGACATTTCTTTTTTTGGTTAAAGGTCGATTAGGGACCCTAATTCCACAAAATAAACTAGGGACACTACCTCTAATACATGAGGTTTTGTCTAATAATACTGAACAGCTCTTACTGGACACGCTTGATTTCTGCTGATATGCTTTCATCCATTTTCAGAAAAGGGATAGGAAAAAAAATTGAGACAAACTCTTAGCCTTAACATCCTTTTCATCTCTGAGGGATGACAAAAGGGAAAATATCATCTTGTGTTCCCCAAAGCCTACTTTGACAGACAGCGGTTGTAGTCCACTCAAGTGTTTAGCTGAATCTAATGCCAGCTGAGAAAGGATTTTAGCTGTGAAATCTTTAATAGAAAGATTTTCCAATAGTTCAAGATTCAGACCTTTTAAACACTGTAAAATAATATTCAAATTCTAGAAAATTTACCTTACTATTGGCAGCCTTTCTATACTCAATGATAAAATTACATCTGTTATTATAATGTATCTGAAACGAACAGATCTAATCCCAGATGTTTGAGAACAGAATTAAGCATGGATCTATATCTTTTAACAGCTGAAACTTTGAGTTTCTTTTCATATAAAAATGATCCATAGAAAATTAATAATATTCAAGCTTGTCCAGCACCCTAGCAGTACCAGCTGAACTCGGCTGAGTCCCTGGTTAGGCTGGAGGAACGTAGAGAGTAGAGGTCCCCTTTTTGTTTTGTTTCTTGTTGTTGTCGGCTACCCCCCAAAAATTGGGGGAAGTGCCTTTGGTATATGTATGTATGTATGTAAGCTTGTCCTAGTCACTGACAGACTCCTAGCTTTACAAAAATCAAAATAAACATTCCATTGTCTTTGATATAGATTATTGGTAAACTGTCTTTTAAAACCTATAACAGACAGTCTAGAGCGCTTCAAAAACTATTTGTTTCTCAAGATACAGTGGATAGTCTCTGTGCAGTCAGATTTGGCACAAATGGATTTGGATGAATCACATTTCAGATAAGTTGTTTGAGCACACTGCCTTTATACGGCAATCATCTTGAACTCTCAGGCAACAGAGGCCACAGAGGGTCAGCAGAAGAATCTAAAGTAACGACAGAAATCAAGACTATAAGAGGAACTCGACTATTGATAGAAGCAGTGAGCATTCAGAACCTTTACTGAATGAATACTATATAAAAATTACCACTAGACCCAACAATGGAAATCAGGTTAGTGTATGCAACCAGGCCGGCAAGTCAGACTTACCATTAACAAGAAAAGAATCTCTGGCCTTCTGAGAATAACAAAGAAAGTTGAATAAGCTGAGATTGTTTAGGGCTGAGATTGTTTAGGTCTCAACACTAACATAACTTCTCTGGTGAGTTTTAGCGTGTCATATTGTTAGTTATTCCGTAATAAACAACAATTCCCTTTCCTTCAACTAAATTATTTTCTGTCCTCGGCTGTTAAAAGAAACGAATGACAATAATTCTGTTCATGACACAGCAGCTCACTGCTGTTTAGTGTAGAATCTTCAGTTCCATAAACTCTAGAACTTCAACATATTTTCCAGAGATAAACCGTGAAACATCTTATTCCTCATCCCGGCTATCTAAAACACCAATTTCCATATACAAGAATGCTACCAAATCCAACAGAGAAGCCAATTAAAACTCAATAAAGACATAGAATCTACTGAGGAAAGTAATTCAAGAACACTCCCTACTTGATTACCCACAAACAATATCTAGTGTTTAGTCAACCAACTTGTAAAAACTGAATTTTAAGATTTCTGTTTATTTAGCACAATGATGGGGTCAAGGCTGGAAATCAAATTGAAATCTAAGACAAGATTACAAAACTGAGGAGTTTTATACAAGTCAATGTGTTTCTGCATTATGGAAGGCTTTAGAACTAAATGAGAACTGGAATTTCTGTCATTTTTCTGAATCTGATACAACAATATATCAAGTCTATCCACCATGAAGTTGAGAAGTGAGGGATATAAACAGTCTTGGAAGCAGTTACTTCAGAATATGTAGAAGAGTAAAAAGCTTCCAGACTTACCTTACTCCAATTAGTAGGGTATTTCTCAGCAATAAGGATACATAAGGTTTAAAAATTATATAATTCATCATTTTCAGTGCCTGTCTGTGTTTTCATTTTTTCATCTTCCTGTACCACAGATTGAACTGAGGAAAATTCAGCTGATTTGTTTACAAATGAATACTGGGGATGCTGCATATAAGTGCAGCAAACTTATTTTTGTAGATGAACTAGCACCTACAGTACATTTACCCTGCAAGCGTTGACCTGTAATGAGTTTGTGGTTGAGCTTGCATGTGAACAGAGCACACTGCCATCCAAAACCAAATGCAAATGATTGACTCAAGTTGAAACTTCATTTACTCCATCAATACTTCAGAAAACATTCGATATGCCACACCATCCACATTTGTAATACAAGATACTTTATGAGCGATTACTTTAGCGAGTGAAGGGACATTAGGATCCATACTACCAACTTGAGTTTTCTGCCTCACAATTTGGTTAACTAATAAAGAGACTAAGAGAGTGGCAATACAAGGGTTTCATAGAAGGGTCTATAGTAAATGAAGAATTCAAAGCTCTGTAGGAGGCTCTCGAATCTGTACTGCGCAGCCGACTTTCAAGAGCCTTACAAGAAGTAACGATATTAACATCAGACTTTCCTTAGGAAGATTAGTTAGGTTTGTTACTAGATAGTTAAGATCAGAATTATCACTTTTAAGAAGAATATACTGGATTTGTGATTTTAACAAAGAAAGCTAGCAATGTCAAGAGCTTTGAAGCTCAACATTATCAAAATTGGCTATTTATGTGAATTATTTGAAGATGGGGGCGTTTTATTATCATCGTCATCCCCACAATAATCAGCTAGCTTAATCTTCCATGGAAAGTCTCACCCCTAATACCTATTACTTCAAAAGTCTAAGCAGTAATCCATAATTTCCTTTGTCTAACCATGTTTCAAGATTAGACAAGGTACAAATGAATATAGCAATTGTATTTCAGATGGACCTAATTTTGTCTGTCCATGTCTCAAGATTAGACAAGGTACAAATGAATATAGCAATTGTATTTCAGATGGACCTAATTCAAATATGAAACAAATTTCCACTTCATACTCTATGGATTACAACTGACATATGAAAAAAAAGTCTGCAGGTAACTGCTGTTTCCTATCAAATGAAAACTATAGCGGGGCATTGGTATCCTTGTGTTTGTGATAACGATTAAGATCACATAAATTTATCTTAATTGGGATGGTTCAATTAAGATAAATTTATGTGATCTTAATTGTTATCACAAACACAAGGATAACAATACCAATGCCCCGCTATACAAATAAGTTACGTTCTTAAAGAAACATTCGTAAGTGAAAATTTGTTCATCAAAGTGCATTTTCCCATTAACTTCAATTATAAATATTGCGATATGTTCTTACAAGCTCGTCAAAGTTAACTTGTTTCCCAATCCAAGGTTTAATATACTGTACAGTAATGAAATTGAATACCTGAACAATTTTCTTTTATTAACATTAAATAAGGTAATAATACCCAGACAAAGATGCTTTAAAAAGTATGTTTTGTTCCTGTGAGTAGCAAATGAAAAATTAAAAGTGCAATAGCAATATTTTCAATACAGTAGTGTTCCATTAAAAATAAAAGAAAACGATACCGTAGTATCAAGAAAACGGGGTTAGTCACAGTATGAAACACACTAGCAATACATACGTAAACTACTACCGTACTTATAATTAAAAAAAATGAAAATAAAAATAATTATAAAATTGATGAGAATCTAATATTAACAAATTTACTGATCAAAATGACTCATAACTTCAAAAAAAATTAGATAACTACAATCCAAACACACAGTGAATGAATGTGAAAAAACAAAATGATGATAAGCAAGCAAAGTCAGTTGAGGTATGCAACGCACAAGCAAGTCAAACGTAAATAAATCCTCATAACTAACAAAATAAAAACATACTATTTGACTAAATAATTCTAAAATTAATAACATAATTTTACAGTTATAAATTACTAATCAAAATACCTGTACCAGTAACTTCAACAAATAAAATAATTAAAATCCAAACACACAGCGAATGAAAAAAAAAAAAAATTATGAAAACCAAGTGTGGTCAGTTGGGGCTGTGAAATACACTAGCAAGTCAAACGTAAACTAGTATAGTGTACTGTACTTATAATTCACAAAATAAAATAATTCATAACTTAAAATTTTAGTTGCGTAAATGGGAGCACAGGACAAAATTATCTAATTTGTATCTTCAAATATTCAATCATCGAATCTTTATACTGTATATTGGGGTACTGGAGCAAGTCATCTGGTGGAAAAAGCCTTCAACAGAGCAATAAGCTATGCAGATATAACAAAACATTAAAAACAAAAACAATAACTTTGTGCAAGGTTAAACACTTTGAGTTATTAAATAAACCAACAAAACTACCGATCTTTACATATTAAAAAGTAATTATATTGCCTTTAAAAGTTATAAATACAGAACAGTACCCTGGTCTATACCATTAACCACAGACCAATTTGTAACAAGCATTATGAATATCACTGCTTTTGGCAAACATAAAATTGATATGCCTTGATGAAAACTATAATTATTGACGAATATTCTAAAATAAAAACATCCTTACACCACAAAAATAATGAATACAGTACTGCAATTTCAAGAATAGCGTAACATCCATCTCACTCGACTTGCACCCTAATAAAGCTTAATTTCTTTTATTAAGAGACAGACCTAGTTGCAAATAAAACCAATAAAATATTTAATACCAAATATTAACCCTTTTACCCCCATTGGGCGTACTGGTACATTTCACAAAACTCATCCCTTTACCCGCATGGACGTACCGGTACGTCCTTGCAAAAAACTGCTATTTACATTTTTTTGCATATTTTTGATAACTTTATGAGAAACTTCAGACATTTTCCAAAAGAATGAGACCAACCTGACCTCTCTATGATGAAAACTAAGGCTGTTAGAGCAATTTAAAAAATATATATATTGTAAAATGTGCTTGAAAAAAAAAATGCCTGGGGGTTAAGAGTTGGAAAGTTCCAAATAGCTTGGGGGTAAAAGGGTTCAGTAGAAATAATAATCTTAACAATTTCCAGTTGTGTTACTTTTCCTGCCGCCTATCTCCTTAAGTCATGATTCCTCTCATTTGTTTTCCCTTTACTCTAGAAAACCTACATGGTTGGGCCAACAAATATCCAGATAGGCTTTCCTGAGTTTAACGTAATGTGATATGTGCCCTGTTTCAATGGCCATTATCAGTGACCTTTGAAAAATCCTAGGCCAATATATTTTATTGTAATACTCTTCAAGGTTTCACAATAACTGATCTTTAAGCAAATAATGACTCAGTTCCTGGTTGCCTGAATTTGCCAATAGGGTTCTTCAGTGTTTTACTAATGATATTTATGTACCTTAAACCTTTGAAAAGCATTAGTATTTTGTTAAGTAAAGGCTTAAAAGTAGAATATACAGTAATCCCTCGCCATTTCGCGGCTCAAGTTTCGCTGCCTCATTGCATCGCGGATTTTCAAAAATATTCATCAAAAATTAGAAAAAATTGTGCGAAAGTTACGCGGTCGCTAGCAGAAGGCAGGGAGAGTACAGTAGAACAATAAGTATCAATGCGGAGATGGCGCGCAACTCAAAATCCTCCTCTCTGATTCGCTGGCCATCTCGGCTCCAGAATCTAGCAAGTTGATTGGCCGAGCCGCTTTACCCAGCATCTCTCCCTCACGTGCACCCCGTGAAGGGAGACTGCATTCATTGTTCTCTTTTGCTTCACTTATGTTGCTTAGTCTTGCCACATGGAACTTTTAACTGTTTTCTTGTGCTTTTTTAGTGTAAAATAGTGCTTGTGACACACTTGAAAATGGCTCCTAAATGTCCTCTACCCTCTACATCCTCTAGTGAACCCAAGAAGAGAAAAATGATGATGGTGAACGAGAAAGAGAAATCATCGGACATGCTTAAGGCAGGCAGTAGCTATGTGTCTGTTGCCTGCATTCATGGAGTGAATAAATCGACGGTTCGCTACATAAAAAAAAATGAAATGAAAATACGTAAAACTGCCTCAATAACTTTCTCCAAGGACACTAAGCACGTTGTGACTCCTCGTAATAAGACTATTGTGCAAATGGAGAATGTGTCATCAATGTGGATATCGGACTGTCGGGAAAAGAAGGTTAGTCTTGATACAAACATGATTCAAACAAAAGCCAAAACCCTGTACGATAGCCTCGTTCCTGAAGGAAAATCGAACGAAGACGACAAAGGTGATGATGACGACGAAGATGATGATCCTGCCCCATGAGAAAAAAGTTGTTTTCTTGCCAGCAGGGGCTAGTTCGAGAAATTCAAGAGGACGTTTGGCCTTCACAGCGTTCCTTTGTATGGGGAGGCTGCCTCGGCAGACCAAGAGGCAGCTCTTCGTTACGTCAAGGACGAGTTCCCGAAATTAATTAAAGAAGGTGGCTATCTCCTGGAGCAGGTGTTCAATATGGATGAGACTGGCCCCTTCTGGAAGAGGATGCCGTCCCGGACGTTCGTTTACAAAGACGAAGTAAAGAAGCCAGGGTTCAAGGTCCACAAAGATTACATAACTCTCCTCATGTGCTAGAATGCCGCGGACTTCTTGCTCAAACCCGGCTTAACTTACAAGTCATTGAATCCTTGGGCTTTGAAAAACAAAAACAAAGCCTTGCCGCCCGTCTACTGGATGAGTAATAAAAAGGAATGGGTAACCAAAGCCCTCACACTTTACTGGTTCATGAACTGCTTTATCCCGCAGGTGAAGCTGTACCTCCCGGAGAATGGGCTGCCCTTTAAGGTCCTCCTCTTGATGGACTGTGTAGGAGGACATGCAACTGATCTTCATTATGACTGGGTCTAAGTGGAGTTCCTGCCCCCCAACACCAAATCCCTCATACAACCAATGGATCGGGGTTATTCGGGCCCTCAAGTCCCTCTACACGAGGTCCACGATGGAGGGCCTCACCTCCTCCATCGACGAAGGCGACGAGGACTTCAGCATCAAGAGATATTGGTGGGAATATAACATTGCAACGTGCCTGCCCAACATTCAGAAAGCTCTAAATGAGATGAAAGAGCAATCACTGAATGCAAGTTGGAGAAAATTGTGGCCAGACGTTGTTCATGACTATGAAGGATCTACGCCAGACGAAGTTCACCACTCCGCCGTAGATAAAGCTGTGACGCTGGCACGGTTAGTAACCAACGAAGGTTTCTCTGACATGACGACGGAAGACGTCAACTCACTGATCAAGTGTCACTCGGAGCCCATAACCGACAAGGACCTTGTCAAAATGACAAGATCAGCGAGTGAGGAAGAAGAGGCAGCCGACATCGGCAACGACGGTGAAGCTGAAGAACGTGGCCTTACCTTGGACAACCTGCAAGAGCCTGAAACATGGCACGGCCTATGCAACAAAGGGCGCAGGAAATCGACGATAATATGGTCAGAGCCATAAAATTTAGTAACCATATTGACGGTGTAATGGCGTTGTACAAGAGCATCTTTGCTCAGATGAAAAAACAACGTCAACAACTTCCCATCACGTACTGGTATTAGCCTCAAGAGTGGGCTCTGGCGAATCGTCAATGATGACCACAGTAGACATATGAGGTGTAGGCTCCTGATTTGGAGTCATACAGATAGGGTCTTGTTTAAGGATAACTACAGAGGTTTTCACTCTTTCCAGCACATCTTTGTGCTCTCATCTATAGTTAAAACATTGAGATGACATAACTGTAATAGATTGGAGGAAGACTTGATTGATCCTCGTATAATATTCTCTGTCTACGTAGCACTACAACTGAACAGCGAGGGACTCTTTGGCCAAGCTAGATACTTGTGAGGAATAAGATTTATTAGGTGAATCCCACCAAGAATGCTTGTATCTGGAGACAGCATAATAAGGCGGAGAGTTAGACCTCAATTTTTTGGGTGGAGGTTGACCTCTAGTAATTCTGGAAAAAAGGGGACAAGGGCTCTACTGCCTTTCTCTTGTCATATATCAGAAAATTAGAAAAATCTGGCTTTGCTACTCTCTCAGTTGTTTGAGGTTTAGGTAAGTTAGGATTATTTGTGGTCTGTGTAGACCTAGGAAGCATGGTGGTAGCTAATATATTTCGCCTAGATGAGCTCATGAGATAGTGGATATCTGGTTTCCAACATAAGTTGGTATTGCAGCACATTCAGAGGTGCAAGGATACACAAGATAGCGTCCTGTTCAACCAACGCGATCACATGCAGAGATAGTGGTCTGTTCTCTGACATTAGCAAGTATATTTACCCATGTGGCTGAAACGTGGAGCTGAACCGTTGGTAGAAACTGTAATAACTTTTGTTTTCTGAAAGGAATGTTGAAGAGACTTTGAATTTGTACTTGGGCTAATAAGCCAAACCTGTAAATTAGAATCCATTGTGGACATGACTATGGATGTCCAGATATTACTTGAAAAAGAGAACAGTGTTTTCCTGGTCACGACAACAGGATCTTTCTGTGAAAAAAAGAGGTTGTGGACCTCTTGGTGTGCAAAGCAAGCCGGATTTGGTATGCATAAGTCGGGGAATAATATGCACTTTGCAAAAGGGCAGCCCCCTTAGGGGTAGCGATAGCTTTGTCATTCACCACGTGGAAAGGTGTTCTCAGCTAGGAACGAGGAAATATATTCATTACTTTGATTGGAGAGTCCTCTAAATAAGAGAAATCCCTCTGGCTAGTAAAATCTAAAGTAAAGGTATGGGGTCATCCACTATGCACACTTGTGGGAGGAGTTAGTGATCTGCTAAGGTAGCATATTCTAGAACTTGAGATACCTTTAAAGATTTGTATTTAGGCTGTAATAGGGCCAAAGATAAGTATCAAGAATAAAATCTGGTTCAATATGCCCATGGGCAATAAGACATTAATAAATATTTCACTAATCTGAAAAGTAAAATCATGGCCGTCATCTTCAGTTACCGGAGTTACAGGGAGCTCTGATAAAGAAGGTTTGGTGTGGGAGAGATCGTGGGTCGCATAACGAGGTTTCCGTTTCTTGGCCTCATGAGAGAAGATGTAGAAAGAGACCTACCCGTCTTAGCCTTCTTCTTACGACAAGCATGATACTTCTCCCACAAGGAGGATGGCTGCTTCCTGCAAAATCACATGGTGAATCAATACATCATAGCTTACCAGGGCAGTTCGGGGAAAATGGGTGTAGCTCTATCTAAACCAGCCTCACGAAGGTTCCACAAAGGCACACTTAAAAGGCCAGAACAAGTCTGCATACTACCTGGAAAAACCACTAATATTCCCTATGCACACTGAAAAGGAGAAAGCATTGAAAAAGAAAAGAAAACTCTGCGGCACAGCATGGAGTCGTGATTGTAGCGTGGGAGAACTGTCTGCGGCAGCAACCAGAAGAAGAATGGCCCAGCTTCAGTCCTAAGCTCACCAAGCGTGGAGCTATAGCTGGTAACCATACATGGTTACCAGTTAAGCACTTTTTCTTTTCTGGTCCTAGCAAAATTACTTGGGAGTAAACCTTTATAAATGACTTAGTAGTTTGTATCCGCATAGCAACAAACATAAATAAGAAGATAAAAATTTGAAGAGATGTAAAAATCATTAAAGAAATAACCAGGTCAAGAAATACTAGTGCTTCACAGGTGAGACACAGCTCTTCCTTGTACTGGCGATACAACTTCGTTTAACCATAAATTGCAGAACTTTAGCTGTTATCCAGAGCTCTGTATTCTGCTTTAACTGTATACAGTATAGGCATTGTTTGCAAAATAATATACAATTTCCATTTTTAAACAATGATGACTGTAACAAACTCTCATTTGGTAAACAAAAAGATATATTTCAGAATGTGATCAGTAAAACAAAATTTCTTATAAAGATAAATCCACTTGACCCTGTTGTAAAGATTTTGTATTTTGCCATAGAACAATAGAATGCAGAAGACTTTTTCCATATTATCCCTTGAAATCTACGTTTACTTACCATATCTCAAGTAATCGTTGAAAATACCCTAACACTTTTAAAGAAGTAATCCATAATACAAAAATGGAAACATGATCATATGCATAACAAATAACATTTGAAATACATAAAGACATGCATTTCTGAAAAGCACAAATTGTACTGAGATTTGTGTCTACATGCCATTTATATTAGAGTAAGGTATCTACATGGCAGA
>NC_090726.1:87703941-87776441 GCF_036898095.1 Palaemon carinicauda | reverse complement strand
ATGTAACTAACAGAGTGCTAACTTTTATAATACTTATGAATACTTTAAATTCTCTTCTATGTTTCCCATGTTCTATGATAGTTTTACTCATTTCATACTTGGGCTCAGTATCATATAATCACTAACTTATGTCACCTTGTTATCTCTTATACAGAACAAAAGGATCAATAGAGCATGAGTATTCATTTTTGGTATCTAAGAATAAGTAACCACTATTAGGTAGTGCTCAAAGCACTGCTACTTGAAAGAAAAAACTAAAACCTATTTCTCTAACGAAAATACAAGAATATCAACACATTTAAAGTGCTCAACAAGAAATTGCCAGCTCACAACTTTAACAGATACTTTACATAGTTCATGTCAGCACACAAACACCTCAAGAGGGGCTGTGACATACAGTAGTTACATAGAGGTTTCATATTGCAATAAGAAAATATTCAGTGGAGAGAATGTAAGAAGAATACTTTGGTGTCCTAAGTAGCTCAATGTACAAAATACTACAATATTTTTAAAATCAAGGTTCCCACCTTGAGTTCCACTGACTGACCAGACTAACACCTGTGCAAACACTGTATAACACATACTTTATAATTATGCTCACTTGCTTTTGTTAGAACATAATTGTTCTCATTTTATGTTTCTTCCTTTCTTAAAAATGGGTGATTTTGGATTAAAAAATAACAAGTCAGAATCTGTAAAATATTTCTTATTAACTTCTTTTTGGAAGAAAGGTCTTTACAGATGTCATGAAAGTATAACATTAAATACATCTAACTCAACTCATCATTACTTTCATTTCAGTATATCTGAAAAATAATTATCCTTGCCTTCAAAAACTTCACTAGTTTCAGGGTGGAGGAGGGGACTTTCCTTTTGGCTTTGGGAGAGCAGATACTAATCCATGGCTCTTAGGCCTGGTTTTTTTTAGGTGAGGCAGCTTTTTTTTGAGGGGGGGAAGCATGTAAAATAGATTTCCTTGTAAGAATTTCTAAATTATGTACGTAGCTGGTGAATCCATGGATAAGGAGTGCAGACTGTAATAATAAAGAGGGAAACGTTTAATAGGGCACAACCCCAAGCCTCTTACCTATAACGATGTGATGAGGATGAACTGTAAGGATAACTAGACTTGATGGAACTGGAAGACGAGGAGTGTGAAGAGGATGCTAGGCGACTTATCTCCAGACTGGAACGACTGCTATTACTACTATGATCATGCAGCCTACTAGATGAGGTTGTTGTGGTTGTCAATGCAGATCCCTTATAGCTGAGAGTGCTGGTGATGCCCTTATTACTGCTGCTACTGATGTTGCTAGCAGAACTGCTAGTATGGTTACTACTGCTGCCACCACTTGAACTCTTTGAGGATTTTGAACTGCCACTAGTGGAGGCCTTACTAGTGTTCAGCACTGCTGCCATTGCTGCTGCTGAAACACATATCAAGAATTAGAATTTTCAAAAGACTAAAGAAGAAACATCAGGTTTTACAAAACATTCTCCCTGTATATTTTAGAAGATTTGTAACTTCAATTGGTATTTGCTGATATAATAACTAGTTTTTCTTTACAAATCCTTATATAGTGCACTTACCATGTTGAGCCTGAAGAAGTTCAAGGTTCATTAGGTGCTCAGGGTGGAGTCCTCCAAAACCTCCCAGACCTCCTGAACCACTACCTAAGCCTCCCTGAAGTCGAGAGAGTAATTCCATTTGTTGCATTCCAGCCAAGTTCCACCAGGCTGAAGAGAAACAAAAATATCATAAGTTATCGTTATCAACTAGAAGATGTGTCCTCAACTATTTCTTATCAATAACATAATCATGTAATATTTAGATATGCATTTCACTAATCAAGAAAAACAGGACAAACACAATTACTGGGAGACACATCAATACTTATCATGAAATAATATTAATCAAAAATATAAATTTTTTCAAGAAAAAAATATCATAAAACAAAATGGATCTATTAATTAGAAATAAATGTGCATCATGAAAAAATTCAATATCAGCAAAAAAAGGGTATTTATCATAAACCTGTACATTTTTTGGAAGAAATCAATATCAGCAAAAAAATTTCATTTTGCAAATACAATGTGAATTTTCTATAAGTCAATAATGCCATTGAAGAAAATTGTTTCTAAACAAATAATTATTTCATACATAGATGATACACCATTATATAAATGCCGTATCCTTTTGTGATTGACTTTGCACAAGTAACCTATTAGAGATAAGACACACCATAATAATTCAAAATGTCCATGAAACACTGATGATAGGAAAGTTAGTCAAATACTGGTATCCCTATAGTATTCACAACTATGTGTGTATATGTGTAAGAATTTCTATGATGATATCTTGTACAGATCCCAATAAATTTGGCTGATTTCTAAAAGGACAAAATATAATTAAAAACAAAAAAAATATGAAAATCATATGAAAAATGTCCAACTTTAGCTAGGAGACAGTTATGTAAAAAATTGCTTCTGAATTATCTGTTGAATACTTCACATATTGATACTGATCATCACATGTTTAAGATAAAAATCATAAAGGTGAAATGTAAAAAAAAAAATAGCTACTGTGACATACAGTTCGTACTTTACAGTAAAATTTCAAAGTGCCCGTTTGCAGAAAATATGAGAATCTAAAGCAAAATTTAGAACCTACAGAAAATTAAAGTTTTTCATAACTCCTCTGTAACAGCAAGAAAGAATAGTTGCCAGGGGTAAATAGAGTTCACCCTCTTTCTTCCACCACTATTAATCTCTTCTTCCACCTCCATTCCGTTTGTCAGGGATTTCATCCTTGAGAAGTAGATGAAGAAGAGAGTCATGAGGGAAGGCCTTTTGCTAAAAGTTCCTTGAGACTTATAGTGGTCACTCCACTACTTCAAGAGGGCATAACGATACAGTACTTACCCGCTAATTGATACCTTCAGGGTCAGTCAAGCAAGCATGAGCAGTTTTACTTACTGTTGTTGTACTCAGAGGTGAGTGGTCCTATTTGGATCAAACATTACCACTATAGTCAAGGGGAGCACTAGAGCGTACGCACCTACCTTTCTCATTCCTACCATAATATAAAAGACTGTCCCTTGCCCTTGTGCAGCCTCTGTTCCGTAAGGAACTTGGCCAGCGACTGGTAGCTTCCAAGTAGGTTAGTGATCATAAGCCTGGTGTTACAGCCACTATTCCAGTTTCATTTGTTACAAGTGAATGGCCCAACCACAGACCAATCTCCAACATTGTGCTGTAGGTTGTACCTTAAAGGTCAGTTTGTGATTGGAAGCCTGGTGTGACAGCCATGCTGCTTCGTCAGTTGAAAGTGAATGGTCCTACCAGAGACAGATCCCCGGCACTATACATTAGCACAGTAAGGGAACTGTTGATCGTTATTTTCTAGTGCCGATAAGGAGTATAGCTGATAAGAGGTTAGTTAATTGCGACATGATATAACACGAGGTAAGGGGACCCACATGATGCTGATCACCCATACCTACAGCCAAAGATCCCTTATACCCAAATACTTCTCACATACCAGCAGCAGGTGTCGGACCCTCCAGGAACCAAATATCAGCACCATCCAGTCGTGGTGAAACGTGTGTGTCAACCCTCCTTATCCCTTCAATGGGACACTTAAGTAGTGTACTCAAGTCGAGTGAAGTCCCGTTCTGCTAGCATTCTGGTAGGTCACAAGAGAAACACTCTACAGTGAGACTGTAGAGAACTTAGTCTATCCTGCCAGAGCACTTTTTAGCAGATCTCGGACATCCTCGCAGGGTTCCCAAAAAGATGATCCTTGGTAGAGTTTGGACCCCTCCTCCTTCTTCTGGGAATGGTCAAAGCTCAAGAAAGCTTTTAGTAATCTAAATGACTTAGGTCCTGGGGTGGGATGATCCTTATCCCTAAGCCATGGGTACATGCACCTCCTGCTAACCTGAGGAGGACATCATAGGGGTTTTCTCTCACAAATGTCTCGTCAGTACTTCGACAAGAGAATGGTAGAAACGCATCCTCAGCATTGTCCGGAAAGGTATATCTAGACAAATATCAAACAATTGTAAGTACTGTACTGTACCTACTCTAATTACCTACTTTCTTTTAAAATACTCTTCGACAATATTTTATCCACTTTGTATAAACTAAAGATGATATTTTGTCTGCACTTCACAATTAAAATTGCAATTTGAAATGAACATTAGCCAATAGGCTGAAACCACAATAAAAGTTTATAATAGAGCTGTAAATTTTCCTATAGAAAAATATAAAATTGAAGATGGAAAGAACTGACAGTAATCCTGAACGTTTCTAGATGTCTGAGAACCTCAAGAAACGTTTAACAAATTACCAAAGCAGGCAAAAAATTTTATAAGTAAACAACAAAGTACCTGGGAAATCTTCTGCGCATTTTAAAATCTACCAGAGACCGTTAATCCTCTACTTTTACCCTTTGCCAGTAGAAACAGGTGTCTGGTATTTTGTGCAACACATAAAATATGCTATGTTAAGTAATGAATTTGTAGTGAAGCAAATAAAATCCCAAAAATTGTTTTAATTTGTAACTTTCACAATAACCATGACTTGATGATAAGAAAAGATAGGAAATTCTCACCTCCCAATGCTCTGTCCTGGTATGCAGCTGGAAATAAAGAGAATATCATTATGATAATTATTAAAAATTTTAATTTGGTTTTCCCATAAAAGGGTGACAAAATTGCAATTTGGTAAATGTTAACTACTAATGAACATGAATAAAGTGTAAGTAAATCAAATCAAGTTCATGTACTGTTCTACGCGAGTTACTATAAACCACTTTTTTTTTCAAAACCAACTTTTTTTCTTGTAATAGGAATTTATTATCTAACGGCATAAGCTTTATTAAAAACCTACACCTTGAATAATACTATTTAATAAAACCAAAAACCTTTCTACATCAACTCTTTTGCTAATAACCTAATATATATCTAAAAAGTAATATAACAGGTTGCAACTGTTAATAAAAGTAATCTAGCTAACTTACAAATCTTAGTAAAAATTGCTGTTCCATGACAAACTAATTACAACCAAAATTCATTGTCAAATATATTTTAAGTCTCAGGATAGTACTGTAGATGATGATTAGAAAATCTGGCTTTTTTCAGTCTAATATACATTTTTTGTTTTCCACAATGATTATTATTTTTTTTACATATTATACAATTCTGTCAAACTTTACTTAACAGTCACAGATACACGTGAATGTTGATAATCCTTGAATACAGGTATAACTCGGCCCTTTTTATAACACTCCCAGACCCAGTTTTCCTGATACCACTATGAAAAATAATACACTTTGCTTCACCTTGAGAGAAAACACATCAAGATATTCATAATCATATAACACCAAATACAGAAGAGCACTTTGATAGAAGACAAAAATCCATTACTACACAAGAGCTTGAAAATTCAGTTATAACAGTACAGTATAAGGCTCCCAAACTCACTCTCCCCTGTTATATAGCTATTAATGCTGGCCTATATTAACATAAGTTTCAAAAGGGTTAAAGATCTAGACACTGCCTAAAACATCGTATTGAATCTCATCATAATTAAAATATTGTACTTGAATAAAGGGAAAATAAAATAAAATATAGAATATATCGTACTGATATGTTATCACCTTTGAGAGGATGGAATTGAAATTTCCAAAAGACAGGTAAAGCTTTCAGACAGCCAGTTTTACACCATGACAAACAGCTTGAGCATTATTTGTTTTCTCAACTTCAACTACTTCTTGCTTTCATCTAACACTATATTTCCTTTACAATCTTTTCTCCCTAGCTAACAAAGGTATAATGTAATAACATAAGTGTATTTGATAACTAGGGTGATAGTTTACTATCTTACAAAAATAAAGTGCAAGCAAAGTGGCTGTTTTGTTCAAATCAGTTGTTCATAACAAAACAGCTGTTTTTCTTTTGGTTGTTTATAGTTGCATGTGTTACTAATAATATATACTTATATCATTCTCTTTTGCTTTTTAACCATACAGTATTCAACTAGAAATTGGGCTGAGGAGGTAGAGGAAAAGAGGTTGTTCCTTACATGATACATGAAATACATGAAATACATGATATACAAGTATATACAGATGTTATTACTGTGATGTTCTCTATTATCTTTAGGCAAAAAAAAAAAAAAAAAAACAATTAAAATATAAGTATAAAACTCTTGAGAAACTGCAATAAAAAGGAATCCGCAATATAGATTTACATTTATACTGTATTTATATACACAATAAGTGAATTGCGATATGGAGTGGGATTTATGTGCACACATATATACATACATACATACATACATATATATATATATATATATATATATATATATATATATATATATATATATATATATATATATATGTTTGTGTGTACTGTATATATATATATATATACACACAGTATCCCCTTACCATACTGCATTCATGTTTAGCAGCCTCAGTGCATTACGGGCTTTTAAATAGCTATATACAGTATATGCTTTCCAATCTCGCAGATTTCTGATAAACAGTGCAAACCTGAGAGATAGAAGAAAGTTTAGATTCCAATCAATGAGAGCATGGAGATTTGTATCATGAGAGCTGATTGGTCATGGAGCACAGCATCACCTCGCAGCTTCTTCCAAATGCACATCACTTGTGTTCACGTCACATTAAAGTAACTTGTGCTCCTGCATTTAGTGAAATTTTAGTGTTTTTAATTTTGTTTCAAGCTTCAAGATGCTGTCCAAATGCCCTACTCCTTCTAAGGCCCCTGGTAGTGAGCCTAGGCGGTGAAACTTCTCAACATATTGAAAGAAGGCAGAAGTTCTGCAACGGTCGGACACCATTACAACACATCAAAGAGTTAACCATGCACTACATTAAGATAGATGAGAGGAATATCAGGAAGACTGCATCGATGACTTTCAACAAAGCAGCGAAGAGAGTAGTTACCCCCCGCGCAATAAGATGGCAGTCAGGATGGAATCTGCTTTGGCAGTATGGATTGTAGATTGCCAAAAAAAAAAAAATTAAGTCTGAACACCAACAAGATCAAAAACAAGGCATAGACCTTGAATGACAACATTGCCCATAATGACAACAACGAAGACTACATTGATGATGAGGAAGAGAACATCGACGACCCACAACCAGGAACATGCAGTGATTCCTCGAAGAAAAAAATTTGTTCTATTGCAGCCAGTCTGAAGCACCAGGCTTTGATTTAGTAGCTACTTTTCCCACAGACAAAGTGGAGAAAATGTCCTATAGAACAGAGGGAACGGATCTGAGGGTAAGTGTTGTAACTAATCAATACTACCAAGTGGCCTATCAGGCCCTGGTGGAATAATCTGCAGCCCCAAGACAGCTGCTTTCAGCTTCAGATTGTTGATCTGCAGGCTCTTTTCCTCTTGTGACAAGCGGCCTATGACGAATTGGTTCCTGAGATGGGCATCCAAACCGATTTTTGACACATTCATAAGAAGTAGTTCTGGTGGAGGACACTCGGCCACCAATCTAGATCGAATCTCACTTCCTTTTTCACAGAAACTAACAGATGGTGAGGGTCACTGATTGGTGACCAATATCTCTTCAGACATCATTGAAGTGACCGCTGATGTAGATGGCTGTGAGGGACGAGTAGGTTGTAGGTTGCCCAGGGCATGAGCCACCTGTTGAGATACTACTGCAAGAAAAATATAGGGTCCTTTGACTGACCAGACAGTACTACACTAGAGCCCTCTCTCTAGTTACACATACACAGAATAGTCTGGGCAATTATTTCCACATTCTCCTTTGTCCTCACCTGACAATACTGAGATTACCAAACAATTCTTCGCTCAAGGGGTTAACTGCTGCATTGTAATTGTTTAGTGGCTACTGTACTATCCTTTAGCTATGGTAAATGGTTCTTTTAAGAGTAGGATACTCCAAAATCAAACCATTGTTCCTAGTCTTGGGTAGAGCCATAGCCTCTGTAGCATGGTCCTACACTGTCTTGGGTGAGAGTTCACCTGCTTGAAGAAACACTCAAGCACATTATTCTACCTGTATCCTTATTTCCTTTTCTCACTGGGCTATTTTTTGTTGGAGCCCTTGGGCATATACCATCCAGCTTTTTCAACTAGGGTTGTAGCTTAGCTAGTAATAATACTAATAACAACATTCCTAGGGCATCATCCTTGTGTCCATCGTCACCTGAAATTAATATTTCTTTTGGCTCACGACGAAGAGAAGGAATACCTCCTTCTCTAGGGGATGCAGGTAAAGCCAGCTCAGTCTGGGCTTGCTCTTAAGGTTAAATTAATATTGTCACCATTCATTGCCTTCCTCTCAGAGAAAGGTCGACAGGGAAAGATCAGAAGCCAGAGTACCAGGGGAAGAACGACCAGCGGATTTTCCATGACTGAGGAACACCTTGAAGGCAAAGAATCTTCCTAGGCCCTCATCTTTTTTCTCATACTAAATTTCTGCCACTGGAAGGATGGTCCCACCTTACATTCCTCACTGGGGCAGGACTGTAAACAGTCCTTACCCCTCAAAAAAAAAAAAAAAAAAAAAAAAAAAAAGGAATACACGGCCAACTTTCTCATGAAGATTCTGCACCAGCAGCTGGAAACTCATTGTTAAGACTACATGTCTAATCGTGTTTTCTCCATATCATTATCTTAAAGTAGGAAAAGAAAATTAAACAAGCCAAGTTTGAAACACAGAGGGTATGTCTGAACGACTCAACGTCAAAGTGGTTACTCAGCGAGTTTCAGCTTCACTGAAACCATTCTCCTGTTAAGGAACAAAGGGTTTGTATCCATGTAGGAAATAGCAAGTACTGTAATGCTAGAACCATTCTATTGGTAGTGCTGTATTAGGTATGCAGTTATTTCTAACAGTCTTGCCGTTTCAATCATAAAGCTAAATATTACACAGTATTCTAGAATTTTATTCCAGCTCTGCCCAGATTTTGGAATGATCTTCCTAATCTGGAAGTTAAGATGGTGGAACTTCATAAGTTCAAACCTATTGCAAATGTTTTTCTGTTGAAAAGGATGCCATACATCTCTTTTCATAGTTTATATAACATATCTACAGTATCTTATCATTGTTATTAATCCTAAATTGTCTTTTTTATAATAATAATTATTATCATCATTAACTAAGGAACAACCCTGGTTGGAAAAGCAGAATACATACTACAAGTCAAGGGCTCCAATGGTTAAAGCAGCCCAGTGAATAAAGGAAATAGCAAATAAGCTATGTATAACTAATAAATGAAAAATTTAAAAAATATAAAATATATCTAAATTTGTTACTTCCTTTCCCCATGCTGTTACTTTCCCTGTTGGAGTCTTTAGGCTTGTAGCATCCTGCTTTTCCAGCTACGGTGATAGCTCTGATGATGATGATGATGATAATAATAATATAGAGTATCATAATGTGCAATACTATCTAGTATCATTATGTGGAATACAAATTCTGTAGTAGTGAATTTTACTTAAAAATCAAAATTACAGTTTGTGAGTAAATATTGAAAAAGGACATAATTAATGCAGATAAGGAGTTTTACTGTACAAGAAATTCCCAGATAATTCAGAAGCATTGGCCATGGGATGTCATTTAGGCTACACTGTACTAGGTTATACAGGATGTTTGTTAATAATCTTTTAATAAATAGTTTTAAAATACACAGATATTCTAATAACATACAATCTTTCAATTTATGTGATAAAATAACTACCATTAAGAGTCTTGTGTAAGATGTTATAGAAAGTACACTGAACAAATTAAAAACTCGCCATGACCCATCCATATTCCCTAAACCAAAAACAATCTAACATACAAATTTATCTTTTATGTTTACTTATATCACATGTAACATCTATCAGGAAATAAGCAATAGTTTTGACTCACAATTTGAATGCATATACAAATACTCACCAGCAGCAGGGCCTAGACTAGCAAGTGCAGCTGCTTGCTGTGCTTGTTGTGCCACAGCTAAACTAGCCAGACCAGCTGCCGAACTGGTGGGAGGGAAACCGTGGGGTAAGCCTCCCCATCCTGGAATAGCAGCAGCAGCGGCAGCAGCCCCATATGCTCCTAAACCACCGCTTCCAAACATGTTAGCTGTAAAAATGAAAACATTATTTTGGATTACAGAAGGATATTTTATTGAGTTCTCTGATATATATATATATATATATATATATATATATATATATATATATATATATATATATATATATATATATATATATATATATATATATATATATATATACTGTATTTTCCGTGTCATACGACGCACATTTTTTCACGAAAAATGTCCCCCAAAATCACCGTGTGTCTTTAACACTTGAGAAATAGTTGTATAAGGGAGTTTGACACCCTTCAAACACCCAACTATTGACATATAAGTACTCAAACTGACGAGAGATAGAATATAAACCTACAATTATCATTCATATGTAATGATTTCATTTATTTTTATATTACACTTCCTTTAACGAAGTACGGTAGCATTTTTTTTTCTTTTTTTTTTGTAATCAGCTGATAACTCGCTAACCCCCTTCTACAAGCAAACATGCCAACTAATGGTCTCGTAACAGACGACGCTATGACATATTAGTTGTTTATGCAGTATATATCTATTTTCTCATATTTTGTATTAAAGCATTATATTGATAATGACTTTGTTGCCTGAGTTACGAAATAATACAAACAGACGTTTGCTGAATACGACCTTGGAAAAAGCTTGTTTGTTGATTGCAGTATTACCGATCTGTAGAAAAGTAACTAGACCTAGAATCACATAAACAGTAGCAAAATTATTCCACCTAAAATAATGTCTAGATTTCTTTATTAACAATTACATTTTGTGTGAAAATGTATAGGCTATATAAGGAATTTTGGAAATAGTACTAGAATTTTACCTCTTTGACAAAATTTTATGCACCTTTGGCAACGCTGCTTTCATGTAAACTCTTGAAACACCAAACACTGACTAAACATGTACAATAGTTGTGGTGGAAATTACGACTGGTTTAGTGGTTTCTTATTTGAATATGTAATTATATATAGCTAATTAATATTAACTTGAACATTTCATAATTCACCCAAAATAAAAGCTACTGTGCAAGACAATAATTACGCTAGACTCGCTGACAGGGGATTTGTGCTAAGAAATTTTTAAAATCCTCCATTTTTTTTTTCTAAAACTGCCTTGCTAATTTAAGGGTGCGTCTTACCACTTGTAGCGTCTTATGACACGGGAAATACGGGTGTGTGTGTGTGTGTACAGTATATATATATATATATATATATATATATATATATATATATATATATATATATATATATATATATATGATTTGTAAAATATTTGTTAAACACATAAAAATCAGAAATCATCTCATCTTCCAGATGAAACATTGAGTTCATATCATGTAATTTTTGACAAATTATTGTAATAAGCAAAGAAAATAATAAAGCAATTCACTTTATAAAGAAATATTCCTTTCTTAAAACTTCCACAAGCAGTAGCTTTCAATTGACAAACATTACTGGCACAACTTTCACAAAAGCACAACAGTTAAACATGCATCTTTTTGAGTCATGCAAAGATATAATCTAAATTTACAAAATCCAATAAAGTTATTTCCCAACCTGGATCCCATAAATAGTCATAAAACTGCAAATAATGTAATTAAAGGAAACTTCCAGTATTGGTTTATAAAAACTGTAAAACACTGCCTTTTATCATTAAACTTTCATAATTACAAAACACCAAATAAATCTACCATTTATGAACTTACAATTTCCATATCAATAGTAGAGACATTTAAATTATCTCATATTATTTAATTTCATTTCATCTGATTTGAAACAATGAAAACCTGACATCCTAAAAAAAAAAAAAAATGCAAAAACCAAAGGTGTTTATATTTTTCTGTTGTTGTTCAACATTTCAATATACTAATTGTTTTTCAAAATAGAACCCATCCTAAAGCTCTAGCACTTATCAAAAATTTCCTTTCAATATGAAGCTTACATTGATCTTGACACTGTAGAAGATTGAATTTTGAAAAAATAACAGACTTCCAAAAGATTACTCAACTACCTAGAATTGCGTTACATCTTTAAAACCCTCAGAAAACCCAATAATTTGAACTAATTCTATAAAACTAAGCTACATCATAACCAATTTGACATCACATGAGCTATGAAATGGAGTTAATATACATTCACATAAAATAAGGAAAACTTATGATTATTTCATAGAGAACTAAAATTTCAAAACATTGGCAATTCTGCTTTGAAAATTTCACATATAAAACATACACAATCAAAAGGATGCATTTTATATAAACATAATTTTAAAATATAGACCGAGTTCAGACTTCAGTATCTACAGATCACCCACCAATCTTTCAGAATTATCATAAAGTTGATCAAAACCTCAAAAAAACCTTGTGAATGACAAAGAAAACTTAACCAAACGAGAAATTAAAGGGAAAAAATATAGCAATTCATTGTGCTTTTGGCTGAACAGGAGGACATTTTTTCTTGTATGGGGGATGAGGTTTGGTTGCTGTGATGTGGGTGACAGGTTGGAACTTTTTTTATCCTATTACGGTTCTATTATTTTGACATTAAAAGTCTGATCAATAAGCACTATAATTAAACAAATTTATCAAACGATGAAAATGTAAAGCCATTCTCATAGCAGTTCTTCTTGGACACCCTTATTTCCTTTAGTTGGTGCTTTGAGAGAGAGAGAGAGAGAGAGAGAGAGAGAGAGAGAGAGAGAGAGAGAGAGAGAGAGAGAGATTACCTCATTAGTCCTGACTTTTTTGTGGAAATGATTATATACTGAAATGGTTAAAGTCCTTGTGTAAACTTTGGAACTGCATTATATTTTATATATTACATGGGGTTTCAATGATGTCCTGTCCTAGAATTGCAGTCCTAATCAGTATTATCAAACATCTATCCATACCCACAAGCAATCTAAAAATTTCTGTAACTTCTGTTTAACCAAGTACAGTATACATATGTTAGGAACTGAAAATATAGACGGTGAGGCAAAAGAGATTTCAGTCATGTTATGATACTGTTTAGGTGAGGAGAAAGAGTTTCTAACCTTATATCTTGGATTATGATGGAATCAAGGGCAAAGGATGTGACAAATATAAAAACATTTGAGAGTATGTGACTTTTTCATTAATCATAAGAACTAGCTTCAAGCCTTATAAGAACCAGCTCCAAGCCTTAGGCTGAAAAAATGTCAGCCAAATTATATAATTTCTCATGTCAAGTCATTTTGGCAGCAGTGCTTTAATGAAGAGACTAGAGTTTCTCTAACCAAAGACATCCAGAATGTAAACATGGTATTATCTTTACAATAATTGGTTCAAATATCTATAGTGACTATTAGTGATAATTTGCTAAGGTGCTTGCTGATGATGTTGAGCCTTTAAGATTTTAAGTGACAAGCCTTTTTATAATTTTTTCAAGACCAACAATGGCTCTAAGTGATAATTTGCTAAGCATATCAATAGAGGCTGACCATGTTGCATTCTAAGATATTTACCTAATCATGGACCTTGAATAAAAACCTTTTAGTGATTAGTCTTTTTTCCTCCACAGTGCAACTAAGATTCCACATCCTTTTCAAAACGTATGAATACACTTTTGTCTCCATCAAAAATAGTGTTACATTTCTGTGCTTGCGGGAGGAGTGCACTCTTTACTTAATCTAAAATCAATTGCATTCTTAGATGAAGGCATACTGTTCAAATGTTTAATCATCAACAAAAATGTAAGCCGTAAAAGTGACACCTGCTTCAATTTTCATGATTATAATAAAAAGGAGTAAATCTATTCTCAACAGAACATCAGATGATTCTCATAAAAAATGGTATGAACAGATTAACTTTAGAGGGGTGAGGATTTCATGGTGGAGACTATTGGTTTAACTATGTGGTGTCCACATTGAGAGAGTAGCCCCTCTCTCACTCACTCTCTAATAAAATATATAATATAATATAACAATATAATATATATATTATATATATATATATATATATATGTGTGTGTGTGTGTGTGTGTTTGTGAGCGTGCATAATACTAACAGGGACATGTGATGCACTGATGTAAACAAAAACAAAAAATCTTTTAAAAAGATTACATCAATCCTGCTTAGTTTTGTCCTCTTTAAGAACTCAATGACAAAACTAGTCAAGGTTCTCTCAATATTTTAATTTTTCATGGTATTTCTTTTTGTACAGTATAAATATGTATGTATGTATATATGTATGTGAATATTCTCTCTCTCTCTCTCTCTCTCTCTCTCTCTCTCTCTCTCTCTCTCTCTCTCTCTCTCTCTATATATATATATATATATATATATATATATATACACACATTATATATATATATATATATATGTATATGTGTGTATATATATATACACACATATATATATATATATATATATATATATATATATTACTTTTTAAGTTAAGATGCATGCTGGATTCTTAAAAAAAACCTACCCACAGTAAAGTTTTGTTTCTTCTTTTACCTCAATTACAAGTCAACAGTAATGCTACTGTGCAATGATGATTATATATAAGAGAGAGACTCCATTAATGATAAGTATGGGAAAATCTATTTATCTAATTTCATTGAGCATCTACTTTGAAGCTTCTACTATAGCTGATAAATAGGGGCAATAGGAGAAAGTTGTAAATGAAAATAAGTAATATACAAAAGTCACTTTCAAATATAGTAATGCATTGCATAAACCTCAAAGTAAACTTTGTACAAATAGATGGTACCTGATAAATTATGAAAAGACTGGATTTGATCAGTATATAAATGACAAAAGCGAATGAAAAGCCTTTTAAAAAATGTACATGCTTTGTTACATAAAATTTAAGAACATACACAACTTAAATTATTTACGGTGTACAAAATAAAGCAAATTGGTGCGCTCAGCCACTCTAGATCATAACACTTCATCACAAATTTAACTGCAACAGTAAGCTGCAAGCAATTACTCATGCTACAATCACACTGGAGGTTATATAACTAATAAAAATGCTGCTATGACTGCATTGCAAATCAATCTTGAATTGTTCTCTCCTATAGGACAACTGTTTCAGTATCTTTAAGTAACCTGATTCTGGCTCAACAACTAGTCTGTGTTTCCAGTGTGATCATAGCTATAAGTAAACCACAATATATATCACCATCACTGCTCACTAACTTACAGAGTAATGCCTGCTCTTGGTGGAGCCACGGAGCTATGGGAGGGAGGAGAAAACCATAATACAGAACTCAGAATTATTTAACTATATTAAGACTACAAAAAGTACAGTACAGTATATGGTTAACATATTATCAACAGCTTCTCTGTTTGAGAATTTAACAATTCAAATGCTATACTTTTCCAAGGACACTTGCTCTAAACACTACAGTATAAATTGAGTCATTTTGCAGGAGGATACACATTAATTCTCACTCTTTGACTAAAGCTATGTAAAATACTTTGAATATTATATTTCATATTTCATAGGTACAAACCTTTGGCCAAGATACCAAAAGCCAACTACTGCTGAAGAGAGCAAAATAACAATAAAATGATAAGCAAGAGCTCTATGATAATGCTCTCGTTGTCCTTCAAGCATAGCGCTCTTATTCCTTAGCTCGGCTTTTGACACTACTTGTGAAACAATAAAGAAAGATTTGTGACCCAAAATTAGAGGTTTGTAGGAAATTGTATTAATTGTAAGAATGAATAACTATATTTTCAAGGACATATCAATAGAAAAATGGCCATGTTCCTAATTCTAGTATATGTAACCAACATCAATTCGCTTTCTCATTTGTTGTCTAGCTAGCCAATTAAATTGAGTTGGGTAACTAATGTGTGAAAAGCGAGAATACGTGAATACTTGCTGCCCAAAGGTGTGTCAATTCCTAACCTAATGCAAGGCAAACTAACACACAAGGTAACCCACTGTACAGCCTAATATTGTTTTTACTTGATTTCTATCAAATTACAAGTATTGTGTTAATGAATGAACACATTTCAGGAAGTGTACATGTACACACGTACCACATACATGGTAAGACTACGGTGTTCATAACACAAGTCATTGCCACACCTATATGTACATGTATTACATATAGTAACAACAAAACACTGCTGTTCCTACCTAACAACAATCACTAATACTGTAGTGTATATTACTGTAATATATGCACGGTACCATCATTACAGTAAAGCTTAATTAGCTAAGGCTAACACTCTTAAGTGATCGCTGTATTCGGCAGATGATTCCGCACCATTCAAACTCACCGTACATGCAGCCTATATCTACACTGCTGCTGGAGAGCAGAGTAATTTGTATGCAGTATTGTACAGTAGTTAATTTAGTGATAACACTAATACACAATGAATACACTAACACAATAAAAATTGATAGAAAAAGTATCAATTATGAAGTTCTACACCGTAAGTCTGAAGCACGATGCAAATCTTGAGCGGTCGGCTGTTTGGAATGTGGGGTAGCATAATGTACGTATCATCTTATACTAAAATCACTTAAAGCACACTGGATAAGTACAGATTTTTTTTACATCACTTTTTTTACATCACGACGTGATTCTGCACAAAAAAAAAGACCAAAGCAGGAGATGCGCTCGCAAGGAGAGAAGGTGCAAGGCTGAGGCCAAGTGAACATAAGATGGGGTATTGTGTCGTGTGGAGAGGGAAACGTTGCAAAGCTAGCTAGGTGTAAAGGAGCGCGGTTGGTTAGAAGTTATCGGGCCGCGAGAGTATTTAGCGCAAAACCACGAATACATGATTTTTTTATTCAATAGTTTACAAGATTCTCTGTATCGCGAATGACCGAATCAGCGAAGATGAATTCAACCCACAAATATCGAGGGCTAACTGTAGCATATAGCAAAATTTGGCTTCTTGCTCAAGACATAGTTATATAGAGTAGGACCATTTAGTTGCTTGCCAAACGCAGTTATATCTATAAGGTTATTATTACGTTAAAATAAATCTTTCATATATAAACTATGAGGAGAGACTTATGTTAGAGTATTCAACATAAAAAGTCACTGCAAGTTTAAACTTTAGAAGTTCCACCAATTCAACTGCCTGATTAGGAAGATCATTCCACAATCTAGTCACAGCTGGAATAAAACTTCTAGAATATTGTATAGTATTAAGCCTTATGACGGAGAAGGCATGACTGTTAGAATAAACTGCATGTGTAGTAATGCATACAGAATGGTACAGTCTGGGTAACTCTAAATGCAAAGGATAGTCAGAATTATGAAAAATGTTATGCAAAATGTTATGCAAAATGCTTAAAACCTAACTGAAAAACAGTGCCAGAGATTAACTAGATCAGGGATAATTAATTAAACAGACCATAAGTTCTTGTCCAACAAATTAATAAGATAGTAAGCCGCCTAAGACCAGACAGAGGAACAATACTCAAAACTGGGTAGAATGAAAGAATTAAAAAATTCTTCAGAATAGACTGATCACACAAATTCTTGAAATATTTTCTTTATAAACCTATTTTTTATTTTTGCAACTAAAGAAGAAACATACCGAATGTGTTTCTCAAAAGTAAATTTGTATTAATGAATTAAACCTAAAGCTTTAAAGGAGCCATATAAGTTAAAGAAACATTATCAATGCAGAGCTCCAGATGTTGACGAGTCACTGTCCACGAACTAATTACAATCATACTTGGAGTTTTGTCAGAGTTCAACTTCATGCCCCATAATTTATGCCAAGCACTAATTTTAGTTAGATCTCTATTACGGGATTCAACAACCCCAGATCTAAATTCAGATGGAATTGATGCAAAGAGAGGAGCATCATCTGCTCATACCAAAAAAATAAAAAAAAAAATCTAGGCCAAACCACATGTCATGTGTACATAATATGAAAATTAATGGGCCAACAACACTACACTGAGGAACACCAGACACTACATTCCTATACTAACCACAGTCTCCATCAAAAACAACTTTTTGTAATCTATTACTTAAAAATTCAATAATGATCCTAAGAAAAGACCCATCTACTCCAGAAACGATTACCATCAGCATACCTATTTAAATATTTTGCCAAAATGACATTCACAAACTTTAAATAATACGGGAGTTATGGATATTTGGCGGTAATCAGTTGGGCTAGTGCTACCACAATCACATTTACCCAATCGAGTAACATTATCAATTCTCCAACAAGTGCTAAAAGAACCTCTTCTTGCTAACTTACAGAAAATAACAAACACTTGAGAGCTAAGAAATCAGCAGTCTTTATAATAAACATAGGAAACATACCATTCGGATCTACACCTCCATAAGCATCAAGTTCCTTCAAGATGTTTTAATTCTACGAGAATATAAAGCTAAACTAGTTAACTTAGCCTCAAGAAAACAGAAATTACAAAGATCAAGTTTCTCATTACTTTGCTTACTGTTAAACGCATCAGCCAAAAGGGTTGCTTTTTCCTTTGAACAGTGAGTGACAGAGCCACCTGGCTCAAGTAAAGGAGGAACTGTTAAGTCTACAGCAAACTGTGCATATTTAAGGGGAGCCAACCATTTATGTTCCTCGGTTGTACCAGAGAGGGTTTCTATTAAGGTTAAATTGTATTTCTTTTCAGTTAAAGCATGAACACTCTGAGCAACAGCTTTTAGCAGACTATAGTTATTCCAAGCCAAATCTGATCTGTTACCCTTCCTAAGATGATAGGCATCCTGCTTCTCCAAGTAAGTGCCTCTACAATCATCACTGAAGTAGGGTTTGCCTTTCACTCGGCATTTAGTACACGAGAAGGGATACGCCTATCAATTATGTTGCCCAGATTCTCATTAGAGAAACCAACAGGCTTAACGCTTTTATACTGTTTCATAAAAAGGGAGACACAAAAGACCTGAAAAATTACCCCAACTAATATATAAAATATTTACAAAGATCATATTAGGCCCAATAGAAAGACTTTAATCAAGCAAGAGAGCAGACAGGCTTTAGAAGTGGATATTCAACAACTGACCATATCCATGAAATCCACCATATGATGGAAAAATCACCAGAGTATGTAAAACCACTATCCACAGTCAAAATTTCAGCAGTGATGAAAGCCTTTCAAAGACAAGGAATAGATGTATCATACATGTGAATAATTGAAGATATCTGTACAGGAAGTATGGCAATCATAAAACTACATCGAGACAGTGGGAAAACTTTGATAGAAAAGGGAGTTGGAAAAAAGACAGCATCTCTCCTAAATTATTCACAGCATGCATATAACACGTTGTTAAGAATTTACATTAGGGAAATGTAGGAATTAATATCAATGGGGAATACCTTATCACCTTAAGAATTTCAGATTACATAGTTGTGTTTAGAGAACCATGGGAGGAATCACAAAAGATGATATAAGATTTGAATAGAGAAAGCAGAAAATTGTAGCACTGAATATTAATATGAGTAAAACTAGGATAATATAAAAAAAAATTGAGAAAAGCTCCAAGTCACTTAATAACAGAACGATATGCAGTCCTTCTCCCTTCATTTTACATAATAAGCTAAACTAAACAGGTTACGTAATTAATGCAAAAAATTTACAGACTATCGCGCCAAGTAATACACATGAAAATACTCCACGTATAGAATTTTCATTACTAAACTCGCTTAACAGCACTCTCAATAGTAGAAAAATAAATCAATCAATATACTGTAGTACATTTTAAAAATGATCGTGGAAGGGCAAGAGTGTTGTGCTTCCAGGAGGAGATAGGAAATGAATAAATCAACCTACCAATATTTGTTACAAATATCAATGCAAACACCAGACAACGGACACATTGATTTCTCCCACACACCAATTTATCCGTATCACAATTTTCTTCAACCGAATGAATAAGCCAAGGAATGCAAAACCTACTTACCATAAAGTGCAGCGGTGGCTGGGTCCAACCCGGGGGGGAGGCTGCCCCTGCCTTTGTCCCCACGTTCCCCATCGTGACTTTTATCCATCCTGTAAGAAGAGGAAATGTCAATGCTTTGTGAAAGGCACTAAGAGCGGACTAACAAACAAAATAAAATCATGACAAAATCCATAATGATACTAAGTCAGAAGAACAGTAAACAGTTCAGGTGACTTACAACTTGAGTAAATTTATGCACATTTTACATTGTAAATGATAACAGCAACAATATGAACCTTCATTCAAAACATAGACTAATTTCTTGTAAAATATATGAGGTTATTTAAAAAAGTATCCATTATATTGACCATTAAATAACAACTTAAAATCCGTTTAAAAGCTCTTACCTCCCACCCCGTTCATCTTTTCCAACGAGAAATGGTTTGTTGTTGGTATTGATTGAAAATAATGTATCTTTCTCGTTAGAATTAATATAACTTTAATTGAACAACTCAATTGCAGAGAAAGTAACCGTGCTTGATTTGGTTGAGAAAAAAATCTGCGGTAATGATACCTAAAGTTTCGTTTCTTCTGTCTGAAACATTTGAAACTGCCCACTCACCCAACCACATCCCGTCCTCAACACAAACGCATTCTTACCTTAGAAAATTTGTAACCACTAGTTGAAATTCACAAAACAAACCTTAGGCCAATTTTTTTGTAAAAATCCAGACACATTTTGTGCAACTCTACAAATGAACCAAACCAATTCAATAGAAATAAAAATAAAAAAAAAATCAGAAATATTAAATAATCACGAAACTTGAGTGACAAACAGACCGGAACCATTGATTTACCCGAAATGACCATAGATATATCAAAATGGGTTAGTCTATGGGTTAGCCCTTAATCCCCAGTTCTCAAGCTTCAAACCAGCAATGTTGTGAATATGAACGGCAATATAAAAGACGTTTCACAGTAGGCGATATTGGGGAATTGCCAGTTTCATTAAAAGCACCCAGCCCCGGTGGCTAGAGATTGATAATTAGTATTACAAACATTGTTTTATTTTATCTTACAAAGGTGAACTCAATGACAATCCTCTTTTATTCATTATTTCGTTCGGTCACCATGTGATTCCTCGTATGTATACGACGAAGTGGGCAAGCAACAAGTGTGAAGAGAGCTCCTCCTTACCTTCTCCACGGATGGCACGCGATGGTAGTTTCACAAAGTCATTCTGAAAAACAAAAATAGAAAAAGTTATACGACTATTTTCATAAGAGAGAGAGAGAGAGAGAGAGAGAGAGAGAGAGAGAGAGAGAGAGAGAGAGAGAGAGAGAGAGAGAGAGAGAGAGAGAGAGAGAGAGTATGGTTATTTATAAATCTTTAAATTAAAATATGAAGTACAATCTGAAGTACAAATAAATGACGGGAAAAATAGTGTCGACATTATGCTATAATAGATGTAAAAAGTCTCACTGTTTAAGATTATGTCGACCCCAATCTAAAGCAAATACCAGAAATATGACATGGTTCCAGCTGTCATGCGACTTCGAATACGAAAGGGAAATCAACAACAAAAAATATCTTTAAAATAAAATTAGATAACAAAGGAAACCGAAATAAATATAAATATGAAAATAACTTCACACACCGACAACTTAATATAACTGAATTAACTATAACTAAAAAATAGGAGTATATTCTGGTACCCCAACATAAAAAATTGTGAAAATCAGAGAAAAAATTGGACGCCGATTTGGAAGGAAAATAGAATGACGCGTTGGTAATACTAAATGGAAATCCATTTTGATCCTTGATCGAAAAGACCCCCAAAACCGATATTACCAGATCCTGATAAAGACATTCCTTCTGGTGTGAGCCTCACAAGATGCGATTAAAATACAGCCGCGTTAAATCACTGCATTAAAAATCACACTATAGCCATGGGAAAATCTAAAACCTACCATTTCAGGAACTTTAATCACAAAATTCAGATATTAAAAAAAAAAGAACAGAAAAAAAGTCCGACTAATGGTAAAAGGGAATAATGATGTGCAAAATTAATTCCTTCCAATAATGCCCATTCATTCTAATAAAAAATATAATGTAATATAAAGAAAGAGATTATTCAGAGGCAACGTAGAAATCGATAATATATGCTGTTCAATGCAATAAATGCCCTTTTACAGCGCATGGAAGAAAAATACATGGATTAATCTCCTGAATTGTAAATGCAAAACCATTGTAGGTTTAAAAACGTCCTTCATAATATCCGCTCCTCATCTCGTTCCGGTATCCGATATTTTTTGTAGTGTGTCTGCTTACACCAGCCCATATACAGTGACCTCACCTCTCTTTGATTTGAATAATTTTCTCACCATCCCTTGCTATCAATTCTCTCCACTTTCCTTACCCGACGCCCTATGATCAAATAATCCATGGGTCGTTTGATATAGTGAAAAACGGAATGAGAAACGGGAGGGGAATATAACAAACGAAGGTTAACAAAAGATCTGTAGGATAGTTACAGATACAAAAGTTTTAGGGTTATACGATTCATCAACTCTGTTTCACTGTCAGTTATATACTATATATATAGATATACATACACACACACACACATATATATATATATATATATATATATATATATATATATATATATATATATATATAATAATAACAATAATAATAATGTTTATTGGACAAAAAATATTTACAGTCAAAGATTTACAAAAAGAAAAAAAGACTCAGTCCAAGCCCATGTGGAGCAGAGCTCTTCGGGCAATAGTACAGCAAAATAATATCATCAATTAAGTAAAAATAAAAAATAAAGTAAATATGGATATAGATATACAAAATGTACGCATACATAAACATAATCATATGTATACAAATAGATACATATAAATGAGAATCTTAGCCTAAAAACAAATGGAAAAGCATATTTATATGATAAAGAAAGATGGTATATGAAAGCTAATGGTATATACATTGAAAAATTGTAGATATTAAGCAAAAAACTCAGTAAAAGAACTAGTTTTACAAATAAAAAAATATTCTAAACAATGAAACATACTTGCGTTGTGGTTAGGTAGGCAAGTATAAATATTTATTAATAAAGCTTAATACCCAGATAACAGATTTGTATATGATTTCTTAAAAGACCGAAAGCTAAGCAGTGCCTTTAGATAAGCGGGCAGAGTATTCCAAAGTTTAATACCTTGGTATAGATACGATTGCTCGCATCTATTAATACGTATGAAAGGAAGAGTTAAGTTTGAATTTCTTGTTCCATATGGATGAACTGATTGTTCCTGAATTATTTTTCGTCTTAAATCTGGAAATTTGTTCAAAATAAGTGTTTGGAACATCATATTCATTAAGGAGAGCTTATAAGTGTCTTCCAGCTTCAATATCGAGAGAGACCGGAAGAGTGGCGATGTATGAGCTAAGTAATCACTGGAGCTTATGATTCTTACCAGTCTTTTTTGAATTACAATTAATGGTTGCAAGACATTTCTACTACTACTCCCCCACGCCGTATTGCAGTAATTTAGGTGAGGAGATACTAAAGAGTGATACAATTGTTTTATAATATATAAGGGGAAATACTCTTTTAATCTATATATGATACCCATTACTTTGGCAATTTTATTAACTGTCATATTTACATGCTCACAGAAAGTTAGTTTATTATCAAGAATTATCCCTAAAAATTTACCACTGGACTTCTGATCCAGAGTGTGATATATATATATATATATATATATATATATATATATATATATATATATATACACTGTATAAATCTATACATACACACATTATATATATATATATATATATATATATATATATATATATAATGTGCGTGTGTGTGTATACACATATATGCCTACACAATAATCCATTTGTACTAACATGCCGGCCACCACGATTAATCAACACCATAGTCCCTGCCATATAATCCAGTGACTGTACCACTGAATCATGGTTGAACCCTTGTGGAGTAAAACTTGCACAACATTAGCCACCTCATACACCTACACAAAGAGTTCTTCTCTCCTAAGCCCTCGTGCCCCCTTACTCCCTGGTACCTGTGATGTGAACTGCAACAGTTCAACTTAAAAGCCTCAACTTTTTTTCTCTCATTTGCATTCAACATCAATACATCAATTAAACCAAGAAGAGTTGGTTCGACAATCGCTATTTTCCATTCCCAACTTGGATTCCTAAGTAAAATCTTTTGCATATTATATCCTGCTATCTTTGTTGCCTCTCTCATTCTGTGACACACAACTTTTCTCATCTTATAACCCCCTGTTATGTTCACTGACAGATACTTATTTGATTTCACAATTATATATATGCACGTGTACTCATGATTTCATCTAGGTAATTGAGGCTATATGACATAGCACTAGAGCCAGAAAGTCGCTTAATTGTCAGCTACAACTGGGGAAACACTCATCAATCTCATCTGGCTTTAGAGTAAATGTTTAAGAGGTTATATATATAAAAAAAAATGAAAGAATTGACTTGGAAATGAATGTAACGTAAAAAGCTCAAAAGTGGGTCTCCAAGGAACCATATAGCAGAGGACCGAAGAATTGGTCTTTACACCCTTTAGTGATGGCTACAGTCCACTGCGTGAGTTACACTGGCAGTACTAACTCCCTCAGCGGATATATATTTCAGGAAATGATTAATCAAATCTAGAACTAACAATAGATGTTACCATATACTAAAAATTACTAAAATCATTTAAACATAAATCTTACATACAAACATACAAACAAATGAATGGGGTGACAATTTCCTTTCGACTTTACATAACAGAACGCTTTAGATCTTATATTTTGAATGCTCGAGTAAATTAGCCCCTTGAGTTTTTGGCTACTTGATGCCATTAATGAGGGTTTCCAAGTCCAGCTTCCCCACCCGCGTCCAAGTTCACAATTTCCCGATAATACAAGTGAAACCAAGCAAGCACTCCCCTAACCCGCCAATCCCCCCCCCCCCCCATTCCAGACCCAGTGAAACCCCTCCTGAATCCGACAAACCATAAGGAGCTATTACTTCTTCTCTTCTCCTGTCGGCAAGTAGGTTTGTTATCAATAGCCACCATGTTTCCCAAGTCACTAGACAAAGAGAGAACTAATGGGGGAGGCACGAGGAGAATTTCATTTCAATGCCAACGCTTCCTTTACCGTGGGGTGGATGAAGGCCATTGGCATCTATAGTGTCTTCCAATTCAATAAGATAGATGGCTCACGATGGTGGTAGGAATAAATCTGACCACCTGATATATTGAAAAGGTACAATTTTTTTTTTGATAGAAACTAAAATAGAAAAAAAAAATATTATATATTATGCTATGCCATAATTACTTATATCTTTCTTCCAAAATCAATCACATACTATCATCTTTCGTTTTGACTTGAGAACACAACAAAGAAAACTTGCCTAATGTAACATAAGGGTCATGAAAATACAGAGAGAGAGAGAGAGAGAGAGAGAGAGAGAGAGAGAGAATGTGACTATATACAGTAGAGAGTAGAGCATGAACCCGATTGTATCAGCCAGCCAAGAAATACGGGAATCTGATTCCAGAGAAGGAAGAAACCGAAGGCTGGGCCACGATGATGGCACAGGAGGGAGGGAGGGAGGGTGGGTTTGAGCAGTTGAAGGATGACTGGGATAGGGAGGGCCTTCGGAGAGGATGGCGGAGGGGGGGAGGGGAGAGGGGTGGGAATGCCTTCCAGCCATGATGCCTATTGATTTCTTTTCAGTTTTTGGAGTCTGCCATCGACATGTGCCAAAGGAGGCGGCTTCTCAGGCTACTACTACAACCCCCTCCCTCCCCATCCCACAACAACCGATCTCCCATCTCTAACGGCCCTTCCAACAGCAAACTAACAACCCATCTTCCAACACGATACTCATCATCCAAAGTAACTACCAGTACTTCTTTGAGGCATCAGTGCCCTTTATTCGAAAATCTTTTGATGAGATACGTACCGAAATCTATCTTTATTTCCGTTTGTGTGTTCTTTCACTCACGTCCTCAAGAGAAAATTACTCTCAATGACACTGAAGTAGAAGCAAACACTTTCGCACGAGCTTTCATTCTTTTATTTTGATTAACTTACGATATGTTCTAAATAAACTGGTGAAAACTAGAGAGAGAGAGAGAGAGAGAGAGAGAGAGAGAGAGAGAGAGAGAATTTTCCGAGCATCAAATCTATTAAAATATGACACAAGCAAAAGATCATCATTTACGGGACCTATGAACAACAGTTTAAAAATATGGCTTATAACCATGTAAATATGGCAAGCAACACGTCGCTTACATACCGCTCAAAGCTTGAGGCAAAAATGTTGAGTCGCCATCATAAGGGAAGCCAGTAAATGAAATGTCATCAGCTGCTGCAAAATAACACTAAAACACCGAGAAGGAGAGGATGTTGATCCCCTGCCCTTCAACATCACCACCGATTCAAAAATCCTCAAAAATGGTAACAACAACGAAACGTGACTAGAACGTTAAGAGAAAATGTAATAAAAACATAAAAATTCACAAAAACAATCATATACACAAACAAAGGAAAATATCAAAGCGAGATAAATTAATTAATGAAGGGTTGGACGGAGCTGAAAGACAAAGACCAGATATGACAAAGAACACGAAGCTCAAAAACCAAACAAATAAGCATGACCCAAGAAAAGGGGATGAGCGAACAAAGGTAACCACACAAAATAACAGTTGATTAATCAAAGGATTACAAGCACAACATGAATATCATTAATTACTATTATTTTCCATCAGATCAGGTCAACCGATATCTGGCGATATCATATTCTCTCTCTCTCTCTCTCTCTCTCTCTCTCTCTCTCTCTCTCACACACACACACACACACACACGTAAGTGCTCTCAGACACAAACACCGCTTAAGTTTGAACTTCACATTACGACTTAATAAGGACACATTCCAGTAATGTGATCATAAAAATAACAAATCAAATATCATAATTATTTATCAAACTGGAAAGATAATCATTATTCAAGAATAAAAATAACTGGCAATAGCTAATTTATCAGAGGATTAATGCAATTATTCTCAGTTTAGCCAAGCCCTTAAATGACATTTCCATCATCATAAACAGGCTGATATACTCAGTTGAAATTCTGAGATTCTACAAGAAATCACCTTTGATAGACGCAATACCAAGGCACTGGCATTTTATAAGAAAAAAAATGAAATTGGTTGATGAAATTAACAGTCTTTTCCGCCTCGACTCTATATCACTTTACATCAATGAAAATGATTAAGGAAAATATGGGTTCATTCGCAATGCGTACAATTTCAAACCTTGTTGTGAACAGAAGGAAAAATAGAAATATCAAATAAATAAACCTTATTCTACCTCTAATTCTGATGAAGCAGGCCTTTCCTTTCGATCCTTATTTAACAAATAGCCTTTGTCTTTCCCCACCGTCCTTTTCTTTTCAGACACGTCGTATCTTGCAGACTCCTCCTCCTCCTCCTCCTGAGATGGAATCAGCCATCTTATTCCTGTTCTCTCTTTTTCTAAATTTGACATATTCTTCTTCACAGGGTCGCATTTCCTGAACAGCGTTTAGTTACGTCTCGGGACTCACATATAAATACCTTAGGACTTATTTGCAGATATAAAAATAAAAATAGATAAGAGCAATATGCTGTATAATCATCCAAGTGTGTTTACTTTAACCAATAATCACATCATTTCGACCTCCATGACCTTAATTATAACGTCACCAAGATTTACACGCATCCGATAGATGATGACAATACTCACACTGACAAAACGTCACAATCAAAATTACAGCAATAATGAAAATAACAATAAGATTCCAGGACCATCTGAGGGAGGACGTGTCTTGCAAAGCACAAGTTATGATTATCTATTTATTGTTAGACTATTTTCGAGAAGGCGAAGGTTATAATTACTAAGCGCCATGTGTCATCCCCCAACCCCAACCCCCTATAATAAGCGAGGGAAAAGGGAGTGGGCTTTAAGGAGGCGGGGGGGGGGGGGGGGGTATTCTGCAGTCACACAAATGAAATTAGCAAGACTATTATAAAAGCCATGTAATGAATATTGCATAAGTATGCAAATCATATTACTTATGTAAGGAGTGCAACTCAAGGGAATAACTATGAAGTTTGGCTAATAATCCCAATTAATACATTTAATATCAGATACCTAATGAGAGAGAAGGGGGTACGTTTGAGGTCAATGGCACGGAGAACATTTATAGGAGACGGGTTTACACCATTCCATTATTTGAACTACACTGGTGTGTAAACTTGTCACCAATAAAAAGAAAATAATTCCCAATTCACAACAACCAAACTCCCTCCAAACTGAATGGCTTAATCTAAATTTACAAAATTCTGCCAAAACACTCTAAGCTTCGTGTTAAAATATTTATGTGCCTCGCATTAATGCACCATTAAAACTAATATGCTTTTCCTTTCATCTTTTTCAATTTTAAAATGCTTGAGAGAGAGAGAGAGAGAGAGAGAGAGAGAGAGAGAGAGAGAGAGAGAGAGAGTGAGTGAGTGATGAACACTACTCTGGGACCAAAGCCTCTAAAATCATTGGCGTTCCTCGTCCGTTATGTTAATTTATATATTCAGCTCAATGCTAATTCCCACAGAATATCAGAATGGTAATCGGAGAATAAGGATCGTGCTTTCTGCTTTCTTCATCGGGGGAGGTAAAGGAGAATGGCTGACTAACAATGACGCTCCCAGGTAAGAGAGGAGGGTAAGGACAGACACAAGAAAGACTTGAACAAAAGAGACGAATTGGGGAGAGAAGCGAGAGGGGAAGAAATCCTGAACGAGCGATAACAGGGGACGAAGGAAGAGGTGTGCTCCGTGGGGAATGGCCTCCCTTTTACTCATCAGGTCAGGGGTAGTACTACGGCCGCCAGCCAGTGTTGTTGGTAAGTGCATTACCCGTGGTCTCATATTAAACGACTCTCATCCCCCCCCCCTTCACACACACACACACACACACACACACTCTCTCTCTCTCTCTCTCTCTCTCTCTCTCTCTCTCTTCCTCTCATACCGCCTAGAGATGGGGAGCTTATGCATGAACAATTTTCTTACTGAATAAGTGATTAATTTATTCAAAGTTCTGTCTTTTCCTCTTCCTCATTTACTTATGTTCCGAAACCACCTATAAAGGAGATAAAGCAGTGTTAAGATATTTCATATTCCGACAAGAAAGAAAAACGGCTTGCGATTCGCGAAAACATTTCAAGCACGCAATAAGTAAATTGCCAACTAAAAGTCTCAATAGAATTATATTACTGACCAAAATTATATTACTTAACCAACTTACAATGCAATGATGTCAGAGCGCTCCCGGAAAGAAAATGACATCAATATGATGAAGACACACATGACAACATCGCTGAATTAAAATGTTGATTCTCGCCAGCACTGCATCGGTTCAGTTTATAATGACGTCATCACTATAGGAATTTCCTGGGTTGGCAGTCGTCCTGTATGCTTATCCGCTGCTACACACACTGACTATACAGTTTAAATGCGGATTTCACAGTGTCACGGTAAATACGTACAGATACTTATATTCGAAATTGAATTCCATTTAGTTCAGTCCAAGAACTAAGGAGTAATTCTTAACTTTCCAATATACTTATAAAAGCGTTCATAAATTATTTCTGACGCGTCATTCATTGCTTACCTCAAAATATACATAAAAGCTGATAACCATCTCAAGAAATTGTCCACATATCGTAACCTCGGTTCCTTACATTATCCTCTTCTTTTATGAAAACCTATCATTGAAAAAGTTGCCTAAATAAACCAGTTGAAAGTTCTGACAAATCTCGAAAGATAAACTACATTTTCGTAACAAAGTCATTCCGTGTCAATCCTTCTCTCATCAGTGAATCACATTTTCTTCAAATGCAATATGTACTAACTAGACCAGGCATGGGGCAACATGCGGTCAGCGGGTGTGACGTTGTTGTGCGGCCCCCCAAAGAAATTCAGGTTACTGAAACTATATGAATAACCAAAATTCATTACGCTCAAATTTGGTCTTCAAAGTTCCCTTCTATCAGTAATTATCATTATTATCATAACGAAATAATGAAAAAAATTCAGTTTCATGCAAACTTGCACAGTAGGTCTGGATCTAGTCCAGACTTTTTTTAAAGTTAGCAAAAGGTCCCGCTTTATTTCTTTTTTACTTTTGTGAGTGTTGTCCGGCTTTGTTCACGTTTGTCTCACTGCTTTTTTGAGCTACAAAACAAAACTTTCCCCATGTTAATAGTATAGTACTGATATTTTGTTTAATTTTGCCATTTCACTATCTGGGTAACTATTACCCGTCTTCTCCGACTGCCCCGATACCCAATGAAGTGATTGATGGAATACTACAGACTGTAAAGCTGCCTAAGTGCTGCCCCTTTGCAGCTGCTGAAGTCGGCAGAATAAAGGGCCGAGAAAGTCAACCGAACTTGCCGAAGGTAGGATGGTAGTAGGCCTATACACACACACACACACACACACACACACACACACGTATATATACATATATATATATATATATAGTATATATATATATATGTGTGTGTGTGTGTGTATACATTTATAATGTAAATATATATATACTATATATATATATATAATATATATATACTATATATATATATATATATTATATCATATAAGATATGCATATCATATATATATAATATATATATATATAATATAGTTATATATATATATATATGTTATATAAATGTCCTGCTTTCATAGAAAAAAAAATCTGGTCACATTACAATAAGACAAATAAAACAAGGAAGAATTGCCATAAAATCAGTATACTGTATATTGCACAAGTAACATTTCTTGCATACGTGTATTATCATACAGACCTCACTCGCTTGGATATATAGCAGTAAAATGTGACCCCAAGTTGACGAACAGGGTTTCCCATACCTGAACTAGACTAATGAATCGACTTTTTCCCTCAATGGGAAAATATTTTGATTTATTCATAAAACCTAACCAGTGTTGAGAGTTTAACAGCAATGTCAAAAGCATGCACCCTGTGTGTACAAATCATGTGTATATACACAAACACAAATACCTGTACACCATTTCATCCAAAGCACAAAAGCATATGGCCGTAAATAACTTTCCTTTTACCTACAATGTTTGCGAGTTCTCCTCCACCAGTAGTTCCTAGCAAAGACTCGTCCTTTCAAGATGGCTAAAAATACAAGAGCGATATTTGTCTTTCACTCAACCAAGACAATGGTGCGACGAGGTTCCGGAGTTTTACGCTCCTCTTCGGGGACTTCACAATACAGCTTTCATAGAATGACTCAACAAGAAATTTGTTTTAACATGACGCATCATCGGGAACTCGGAGCATATTTGCACTTTATCCTCAGGTTCCAGAGGTTAATGACAATTTGTTTTTAATTCTCAATATTTTGCTTAAATTATAAAACCCTTTCTAAAAATTCATTGTTGAAAATTCACGTTATAAATACAGTGTATCACTATATTATTAAGTCATTCAAAAATCGTAGGCCACATACAAAATGCTCATCAATGAAAATACAAAACTTCCAAATATCTACTCCCTCTGTGATACACTAACTGCTGATTTAACTCATGTAAAAAACTGGCTACTAGCAAATAAGTTAACCTTAAATGAAAGAAAGACATACTTCATAATCTTTTCTTTGTGTAGAGTTCCAGATAACATAAGGGTTGCTATAGGAAATCACACTCTGGATCAGAAATCCAGTGGTAAATTTTTAGGGATAATTCTTGATAATAAACTAACTTTCTGTGAGCATGTAAATATGACGGTTAATAAAATTGCCAAAGTAATGGGTATCATATATAGATTAAAAGAGTATTTCCCCTTATTTATTATAAAACAATTGTATCACTCGTTAGTATCTCCTCACCTAAATTACTGCAATACGGCGTGGGGGAGTAGTAGTAGAAATGTCTTGCAACCATTAATTGTAATTCAAAAAAGACTGGTAAGAATCATAAGCTCCAGTGATTACTTAGCTCATACATCGCCACTCTTCCGGTCTCTCTCGATATTGAAGCTAGAAGACACTTATAAGCTCTCCTTAATGAATATGATGTTCCAAACACTTATTTTGAACAAATTTCCAGATTTAAGACGAAAAATAATTCAGGAACATTCAGTTCATCCATATGAAACAAGAAATTCAAACTTAACTCTTCCTTTCATACGTATTAATAGATGCGAGCAATCGTATCTATACCAAGGTATTAAACTTTGGAATACTCTGCCCGCTTATCTAAAGGCATTGCTTAGCGTTCGATCTTTTAAGAAATCATATACAAATCTCCTGTTATCTGGGTATTAAGCTTTATTATAAAATATTTATACTTGCCTACCTAACCACAACGCAAGTATGTTTCATTGTTTAGAATATTTTTTATTTGTAAAACTAATTCTTTTACTGAGTTTTTTGCTTAATATCTACAACTTTTCAATGTATATACCATTAGCTTTCATATACCATCCTTCTTTATCATATAAATATGCATTTCCATTTGTTTTTAGGCTAAGAATCTCATTTATATGTATCTATTTGTATACATATGATTATGTATATGTATGCGTACATTTTGTATATCTATATCCATATTTACTTTATTTTTTTATTTTTACTTAATTGATGATATTATTTTAGTTGTATTATTGCCCGAAGAGCTCTGCTCCACATGGGCTTGGACTGAGTCTTTTTTCTTTTTGTAAATCTTTGTATGTAAATATTTTTGTCCAATAACATTATTATTATTATTATTATTAAATAAGGTCGATCTGAGAAAAGGAAAGAAGCAGATTATCCAAATTTAACGAAACAATTAATTGGACATTCTTAATAAATATTAGCAGTGGCTTTTATAATCTTCCGTTGTTAGTTTCCCCAACATTTAACTACCCGAGCTTTCCCGTCATTTACGAAAAACATCTAAATTCTGATTTCTCTTGTAACCCCAAGGAAGAAGCATCTTATATTTGTGTATGATCTAATATAAATGGACAATTGTATTCCCGCCATTATTTATCACGAGCCGTCAAGGCGAAGATACAGCAAGAAAACAGAAGACTTGAAAGAATTCGACTTCTTTCTTTGACTAGAAAGATTATTATTATCTTCTAATTTCAGTGAAATTTTCTATATTTGCCAACTAAGATTATAAAAAAAATCGAATGCCCACGACTTCTGCCATCACCCTACGGCTAATGAACTCGAAGTTCAGACTTCAGCTGGCTATCCTGTTTCCAGATACTTTCATCCATGACCCTTACATAACTAAGTTATTAGAACGAAGGTACAGTACTTTGGTCAACTTTGGTGGGGAATATAATATATCGACCCCTCTTACATGACGAGCATTTTTGTGGCAGGGATACAATATGAAGATGTGTCTAGTTCATATAGAAATTAGTCCCATGCCTAAAATCAAATTCAACATCGAATATGGTAAAGTTCCTTTACTAAAAAACGATTGAATAAATGAATAAAAAAAAACCTAAACTTTTACAGGAGTTCAAACTCATAACCTTCACAGATAATCCTGTTTCCTGATCCAGTTTTAATTTATAACAAGCTATGCACGTATATTTTTCCCATCTAAATGTAAAGAAAAATTACAATGTCTCAGAATCTGGACGCTTCATGCACATTCTCCTGGTCAACACATAAAAACTACAAACGCACCAAGGAACCAAAACATTTAGAAAAGTGATATTGATATTGTGCTGCTTTGAAGGTGAAAAAAAAAAAATACTTTCGACATCCCATCTACCAGATTATATTCATACGCAATTTAGTTAACAAATTCATACGCAACATTAATAGGAAAATGAAGAATTCTGAACTCAAATTAATTACTAGGTTAATTTAATGACATAAGCTCACTTGCTCGTTAAAGGGGCGGTGTTGCCCCCTAGAAGGTGGGGCACAGAAAATTCAAAAGGACTCCTCAAAAGTAATAAGAGAAAACACAGGATGAGAACTGTTCTAGGTATGAAATGTAATCTACAGTCTGGTTTAAGACAAGGATTTAGGCAGTGCCGCCATCAGCAGAAGGGAGCCAGAATTTGGTTCTAATGCATTTTCTATTCTATCAAGACAGAATATTGTATTATAATAATCAAATATGTATTTTTGCAAAAAGATTACTAGATTAGAATTATCAAATAGATATTTCTGGTTTATATCTATTATTGTTATGGAAAAAACTATTATTTCGGTTAGGTAAAATGTTAATACATAACAAAATACAATCAATATGGAACAAGGAAAACCTTTTTCATACATCCACTAGCTTACACTCGTGTTTATTAGTATAAAAAACTCCAAGACAGTAACATCTCCTCAAACCTTTATTACTGCGTAACAAATTCTGGCACAGAAATGACTGATTACTGTTGAATAACAATGGAAGTGGTTGAAGCGAGCCAGGTATCCTGGACTTTGCTGAGGAGCAAATTAGTTAAAGAAACTGAATTGGACCCTGAAGGGAATCGCAGGTACCTAATTGCTCCCCGGAGGGGGAAAGTTGTCAAGAAGTGAGTGCACTTACTGGGAATACATGGAATTTCAATCTATATAACTTTTATACATCTTTTGAAGAGCATAGGAATGATGGAAACTTTGACGCAAAAATTATAGTCATAACATATAAAGTCATTGAGAACAGAAAATTATGTTTTTATCTACATCTCAGATGGACATTATATATGTGTATACATAGATATATATATATATATATATATATATATATATATATATATATATATATATATATATATATGTATATATATATAAGTATATATATCTATATCTACATCTATATATATATTGACGATCTATCGCTGAGGCATGCGATGTATAAATTTGTCACTATGCTGGAGGAAGGATCAGAAAAACGAAATTCTTGGACTAGCGCTTTCGTATTGTCATACCTCTTCAGGTCCAATTGATACAAAGTTAAGTACAGGATCAAAGTCACCTTTGCGACAGCAGTAAACAAGAAATAATACAATAACATAAAAAATTAGCACACAACTAGTTTAAAATTATAGATAGTTTAAAAATCAGTGAGTTTAAAAATTACAGCTAGTTTAAAAATGACAATTGTTTAAATACATTGTTTATAAGTAGTTCATCAAGTTTATACATTCCTGGGCTATTGTTGATCAATTTTACACGGTTTTTCTTATGATACATGATTCTATGATATTGCGTTTTGTTATGTCCTTACAATATAAAATTTCTTTTGCCCCTTTCCAATTAATAGTGTGATTATGGTTATTCATATGCTGAAACAAACTACTTGTTTGGTTTCCTGTTCGAACATTATATCTGTGTTGTTTTAGTCTCGTTTCAAGGTCTTTACCACTTTGTCCTACATATCTTTTATTGCATTGATTACATGGGATTTCATAAACACATCCATTGCTTTGTACAGGTGAATTTCTAATTAACATATCCTTTAAAGTACCATTTTTAAAAATAACATTAACATTAAAAACTTTGATTAATCTAGGAATTGTCAAGAAATTATTGTGGAAGGGTAAGATGAGAAGGTTTTGCATATTAAAATCAGTTTTAGAGTCAGTTTCATTAAAAGTTTTCTTTGCTTTATAGAAAGCTGTGTCGATAAAATTCTCCGGGTATTGTAAATTACCTGCAATTTCCCGGATCTTCCCAAGCTCAGCTTCAAGGAATTGAGGGCAACTGACCTGCAGTGCCCTTAAAAACAGAGATGAAAATACCATAATTTTTGTCCTAGGATGATGATTGGAGTAAAAATGAACGTATGAATCCACATTTGTCGGTTTTCTATAAACTGAGAATCTAAAACCTCTATCATTTCTTAAAATTAACACATCTAAAAATGCCAACCTATTGTCTACTTCTATTTCAATTTTGAATTTTATAGTCGGAACTAAATTATTTATTGCTGTTAAAAACATGTTTTCATTTTTGTTGATGGGCCAAGCACAGAATATGTCGTCAACATACCTTACCTTGGCCCATCAACAAAAATGAAAACATGTTTTTAACAGCAATAAATAATTTAGTTCCGACTATAAAATTCAAAATTGAAATAGAAGTAGACAATAGGTTGGCATTTTTAGATGTGTTAATTTTAAGAAATGATAGAGGTTTTAGATTCTCAGTTTATAGAAAACCGACAAATGTGGATTCATACGTTCATTTTTACTCCAATCATCATCCTAGGACAAAAATGATGGTATTTTCATCTCTGTTTTTAAGGGCACTGCAGGTCAGTTGCCCTCAATTCCTTGAAGCTGAGCTTGGGAAGATCCGGGAAATTGCAGGTAATTTACAATACCCGGAGAATTTTATCGACACAGCTTTCTATAAAGCAAAGAAAACTTTTAATGAAACTGACTCTAAAACTGATTTTAATATGCAAAACCTTCTCATCTTACCCTTCCACAATAATTTCTTGACAATTCCTAGATTAATCAAAGTTTTTAATGTTAATGTTATTTTTAAAAATGGTACTTTAAAGGATATGTTAATTAGAAATTCACCTGTACAAAGCAATGGATGTGTTTATGAAATCCCATGTAATCAATGCAATAAAAGATATGTAGGACAAAGTGGTAAAGACCTTGAAACGAGACTAAAACAACACAGATATAATGTTCGAACAGGAAACCAAACAAGTAGTTTGTTTCAGCATATGAATAACCATAATCACACTATTAATTGGAAAGGGGCAAAAGAAATTTTATATTGTAAGGACATAACAAAACGCAATATCATAGAATCATGTATCATAAAGAAAAACCGTGTAAAATTGATCAACAATAGCCCAGGAATGTATAAACTTGATGAACTACTTATAAACAATGTATTTAAACAATTGTCATTTTTAAACTAGCTGTAATTTTTAAACTCACTGATTTTTAAACTATCTATAATTTTAAACTAGTTGTGTGCTAATTTTTTATGTTATTGTATTATTTCTTGTTTACTGCTGTCGCAAAGGTGACTTTGATCCTGTACTTAACTTTGTATCAATTGGACCTGAAGAGGTATGACAATACGAAAGCGCTAGTCCAAGAATTTCGTTTTTCTGATCCTTCCTCCAGCATAATGACAAAACTATATATATATATATATATATATATATATATATATATATATATATATATATATATATATATCTACATCTATATATACTGTATATATATATAAATATATATATATATATATATATATATATATATATATATATATATATATATATATAGTCTACAGATACCAACAAAATTTGATTTCTATATTCTACACATTGCTGTACCACGTCTTGAAATGAAAATTTGGTCAGTGCAACTTCTACCTTTTCTAAATCCTGCTTGTTCATCTCTCAGCTTTTCATCAATCTGTCTCTAGTCTCTTCAGAAAAAGCACATTATATATTTTCATGACAACTAACGTAAGTGTGATGCCTCTGTAATTATTACAATCAGTCTCCCTTTTTTACCATTTTCAACAACACTACTAACTCCCATTCATCAGGAGAGCCAGTATTTAAAAACACTCAGCATCTGGACCTTCTACACCATGAATAGAAAGTATTACAACTCATTGAAATGTCGTTCTCAATCATCAGAAAGTCATCCTGAAAGACTAATTTGATTTACAAGCATGCAATTGAACACTAGATAAGACTGTCGTTCTCCGTCCTAAGAGGCAAAGGCGTTTTACCCTTCAACAAAAATAGCTCAGTTGAATTCCCCCATTCGTCACGGAGATTCTCGATACTATTATTATAGTCGCCGAGTACCGAGTAGGATTTTGGAACGATGGATTTTGAGAGAAAAAAACATTTGTGTACACACACACATTATATATATATATATATATATATATATATATATATATATATATATATATATATATATATATATATATATATATATATAAAAACTGTATATATACAGAAGACTATAATCCAACTAAATAAACAATGTAGTCTGCGTTTCATAAATAGGATCCATTCTTTTTAATGTTTTCATGACCTTTTCCTTGTATAATCATATAACAAAATCATCTACTGTAGATTCTTCTTTAAACATCTTATACAATTTCTAAAGGACTATTTTCCACTGAAACCAGTTATACCCAAATAAAACTACGTTTCCAAAAATGAAAATAAATTCATATTCTTCATTCTGTTACAAATCATTATGAAATATCAATAAGGTTTCGCCTCATGTCCTCATAAATATATGTGCAAGAAATGGTGTAACTTTAGTTACAAGTCAACAAAAATGAAAAACTACAAAAAAATCTACACAAATTCGGCACAAAAGAAGGTTATAAACGACCAAAACATTATTCTTGAAGTTTACTACTTGCCCAAGTTATATTATGATAAATATCTAAATTCTACATGTGTGTATATATATATATATATATATATATATATATATACACACATATATATATATATATATATATATATATATATATATACATATATATATATACATATGTATATATATATATGTGTGTGTATATATATAAACGTATGTATCCATGTATGCAATATCGGTATTATCAAGGTTAAATCAGAGATTTAAAAAAGTTCCAAGTGATTCCATCCTTATAAATGTAAATCAAGAGCAATAGGAATGCAGAACATGGTCAACTTTGATTACTTAAGAGTTGGAGAATGAACTCTAGTTAATTTCAGTTTAATTAAAACGGTCGTCAGCTGAATACGATAAGCTTTTGGAGATAATCTAACAAGGATTATGTTACTGTCACTCGCTCTCCCTTTCAAACTGTAAAATTGCGGATTAATTTCATAGCCCGTGAAAGAACATATCTTAGCAGGTTTCACAGCATTAACGAGAGAGAGAGAGAGAGAGAGAGAGAGAGAGAGAGAGAGAGAGAGAGAGAGAGAAGGCGCGTGTGTAAAGATCAATATATTGCAAGGAGACGGGAGCTTCGTCTTTCCCCTGAGTGATGTCTTCTCAGTACTCAACACACGCCCCGTTTAGTTTCGTCTCCTTCTGCCGCCACAGGATTCTCCGAGAAATTCGCTCGGCAAGAGAGAGAGAGAGAGAGAGAGAGAGAGAGAGAGAGAGAGAGAGAGAGAGAGAGAGTGTGAGAGAAAGAAAAAAAAAACTTCCATCTGAAATGGTTTCTCTAGGCCGTCTCCTTCCTTTCCGACCACTACGGTAGCCATTTTGGGTTAATTAACCAATGCAATAGTAATGACTCAATAAATAATTAAATGCAGAAATCTAATAAATAAAAAATTATCCGTTCACTATAGAAATACAGGACCAAGACACCCAAACACTCATTGAAAGAACCTACTCGTCACTCTATATCGACGTAAACAATCAAGAAGGAAAATAATTTACGATTATTGTCGGCATTTACCTCGTATGCCCTCGTCTCCATAATGCATCAGCCAACCTATCGACACTTTCCTTCTTTCTTTCTTGCTGCTCTCCCCGTTTGGTCTCACCGCAAAGCTACGCTCTTATAACTTTCCTTTCTCCTTGCTTGTCTAGTGTCCCTAACCACCCCCTCCCTCCACCTACCGCACTGTACGGTTTTCGTCTAATCTCTTCCCTCTCTCATCCTCCTCCTCTTCGCCCTTCCATTCCTGTGTTCCTCGTGAATCTCCTTAAATCTTCCCTGTTCCTCTTCCATCTTCGGAGTAAGCGAGGCGACGCCATTTGTTGTCCAAAGCTGACAACCACGCTTGATTGATTGTTATTATTCCTCCTCCTACTTCACTTAACCTTGTTTAAATATTTGTGTATATAAACACCACAGAACACCTGAATCATAATGCTATTTATATCTCGCAACACTTGACAAACATGACGGCGAAGATGCGTTTGCTCTGATGCTGTAGTATTACTTTCTTCCACAAATGTAACAAAACATGAACCGCATCTTCAGCGCTCCTCCTCTTCCTCTTTGAAGGAGCAGGAGGTGGAGGGACATGACAACGAAGAAAGCGCGGCCCCAACCTTCCTCACATTTCAGAAAAGAGAAGGAAAAATCGGCTGCCTCCAGGAAACAAAGGTTCTAACAAAAGTGATACATTACGGTTGCGAAGAAATATCACCCCAGAAAATATCAGCTTTGGAGAGAAATATTTCTTAACTAACTAATTTATTATTTGGAAATAAATACACATTCTCTAGAAAACATTGAAAAAATAATAAAGTAATGCATAAAGAAAACAAAACTTGTTTATATGAAGGTTAAATATGAACCTCAGCGAACGATCCCAAATAGTTAACGAGGTTAAAAATGAAGTTTCCTAAACATGAATTCGAAAGAAAGATTAAATGTCTAACCTAGTCTTATCCTTTACTACTGTTATCCAAAAAAAAAAATATTAGAATACACTTATTCATCAGTGATCCCCAAATAATGTTAATACTTATTCATTATTAGACTTTTCTTCCAGTTACAGCATTAACACACATGACACTTGAAAATAAAAAAACTAATCTTGCCTTCAAGGCACAGAAAATTATACTAATTATGAGAAAACCGTATTATTCACACGTCTAATAACAAAATATTCAACACAACCTACTTATATTAAAAAATAAAAAAAATCCCCATTGCTTTCTCTTCAACTATATACCGTTACTTTTTAGACGGATTATATACGTAAAACCCGACTTAGCACCTCACCATTTATGGTCTACATTAGCTTTCTACAGTTTAAAAATACAATCCTCTTTGCTTTCGGTTCACCACTCTTAGCTAGGCACAGAGCCGGTTAAGGTCACTTTCAATGTACTTATAAATTCTGAACCTTTTCTTGATAAAATTTTGTTTATTAAAAATCTTAAATAATTTGTACAACCCAAACTCAAAAGAGCCATTCTTTACAAGGATACATTGATGTTCATCGGAGAAAAAACGATAACTTCATCACATAATAATAAAGATATGTTATAATAGATATTTTCTTCTTTTCTGAATCGCTACAGTAGTATGAGTCGCGAAGTCAAAGACAAGAAAAAAAAATTACCTTATATATATATATATATATATATATATATATATATATATATATATATATATATATATATATATATATATATATATATATATATATATAACAACTATAAAATTCTTCTTCACTCAAGGGGTTAACTCTTACTTGACGGTCCACTCGGCCACACTATGCCATGTTTCCCTATTTCCTCTCCTCATTAGGCTATTTTCCCATTTGGAGCTTTGAGTTTTAAAGGATCCTGCTTTTACAACCTAGGTTGTAACTTAGTTAATAATAATAATAATAATAAAATAATAATAATAATAATATAAATGTATTACTTTCTTGCACAAGAAATTATCTGATTCGTACATTTCCTGTCTGTTTTTCTTTAAATAATATATTTCTATTACATTTTACAAATCGATAAAAACGACGATTAAAAAAAAAATATTTATGGAGCCCAGTGAAAACATCAAATACCCTTCAAACAATCATCCTCGTCACGAATAAATACGATTATTTCATAGTAAATGCGACAGAACTTCATAAGACTTCTTGTTATCTTAAAAATATCGCAATCTTTTCTATAATATTTACGAAAGTCTATCACACTAAAAAATCTCGTAACTAGAGTGAATGAAAATGATTCACTTTTAAAATGAAACTAATAAAAGATAGCAAAGATTTCATTCCCCCAATTCACATCCAACACCCAAATACAGTGATTGAAGATCAGGAAACAAGAATGCTGTTTTTTACAGCATAACCTTTCCCAAGTCCCAATATCTCTAGAACTTTACAAAAGATTTTTTCGAATTCCCTAATAGCGCACTCTCTCTCTCTCTCTCTCTCTCTCTCTCTCTCTCTCTCTCTCTCTCTCTCTCTCTCTCTCTCTCTCCAATATACCGTATATATACATTCTTTCGATATTTGATATATCCTCACTTTCAAGGTCTCTCTCTCTCTCTCTCTCTCTCTCTCTCTCTCTCCAATATACCGTATATATACATTCTTTCGATATTTGATATATCCTCACTTTCAAGGTCACCATCTCTCTCTCTCTCTCTCTCTCTCTCTCTCTCTCTCTCTCCTCTCTCTCTCTCTCTCTCTCTCTCTCTCTCTCTCCAATATACCATATATTCAAGTTCTTTCGACCTTTGATGTATCCTCACTTTCAAGGTCTCTCTCTCTCTCTCTCTCTCTCTCTCTCTCTCTCTCTCTCCTCTCTCTCTCTCTCTCTCTCTCTCTCGTTTGCATTTCTAAATCCCTTTACTCCAAGGTTTACTCGCACCCCATTCATCTGTGTTCGCTTCCCCCTTCTTCCCTTCTTGTTTCCAACCACAAACGTCAGGAATTCTTACAACGTTTATTTCCTGTTTTATCTGTCACACTACTCCGTTATCCTTCATACTTACACTATTATTTAGTACTGCAATATTCTTCTGTCTTCGTATTTTTTTTTTAAATTTTGCTCTTTGTCTTATTTCCTTTTATTCGTTGTTCGTTTCATAATTTATTTACCATACCACCTCTCTTGCATTTTTTTTTTCATTCTTTAATTTATTTCATAACCCCAAATAACCTTGCAATTACCTAACAACGTACATAACTAGATAAATGCATTAGTGTAAAACTTCATTAAAAGGTGCATGAAAAGATTCGAGCTTCAACATATGTCATTTTGTCGAAGAATTTAATGTTGGATAAAAATTTACTGCCTTCCTCATTAAGCTAATTAAAGCAATAATGATACATGAATAGAAGTAGGAAAAGTATTATGTTCAAAATATCTTGGTTTTAACTAAAAATCTGCTGAAGCTCTCTCGACATCTATCGAAAACTTAGGCTTTAATATTTTCCAGGAAATACAACCCACTTGCTCCGCTTTGAGAGATAGAGTCCATTAACCTACAAATGAAATATGGTCAAAGATTAATTCTCACTTACGCGTAACAGGATAATTATTTTCTATTATCCAGGACGATAAACAGTTTCCATTTCGCTTTTATATACTTGCCTATACAACTCACAGTAACTTCCAACAAGTCATCCATTTTTATAATGCTGTTGCATTTATATGTGAATATATATCAGCTTATCTTTTATACAAAAATATTATAGGGCTCATATGCACCGAGAACATAAACTACTGTATATAAATCAGAAATTAGATTGAATAAGACAAAACATACATAAAGGCTGCCTTTCAATAATAACCACATGCCGTCACCTAATTTAATTCAGTAAACGTTGTATAGACTAAGAAAAACAATGTATTCTTCGGTTTCTTTCACGTACAAATCCTCCAATTATGTGAGAGAGAGAGAGAGAGAGAGAGAGAGCGAGAGCGAGAGAGAGAGAGAGAGAGAGAGAGAGAGAGAGAGAGAGAGAGAGAGAGAGAGAGAGAGAGAGAGAGAGAGAGAGAGATCCCTAAGAACGAAGATCAATAAATCCCGACGTCTTCCCATCCCCTTTGATTTTCCGTCCTTTGATTGGACGAGAAAAAAAAAAGAAAAAAAAATCCCGAGTTTTCCTTTAAGACACAGAAAAGAGATTGACGGTAAATATGAGCAAAGGAAACGTTTCAAATATTCCAGACGAGAAAAGAATGATTTCGAACAGTTTCATTAGAGACAGTAATCTTTCACACTAGACCAATGAAAAACGAGAGAGAAATTGCATGACCTATTTTCCAAAACTATCTTCTTGAAGCATAATCATTGACAGAGTGTGTGAAATCATTCGTTCTGTTTGGGCCAATGTATGTACAGCTTAACTAAGGTCAAAGGATTAACGCGTTAAAAGCTGCCAGAGTAATCGATGTTAATGAAAGCAATGTTAATTACCATCAGTACAAAAAGGTTGCATACGGTTTGTTTCCATTCCCCTTTATTAGTCTCTTTTCTCAAAAGCGATTTAGTTGCGGTCATCAAGAAAATCGTCTCACGTTCCCTATAAATACGATGCACATACTGTGTCGGTGCTTTCATTTCATTTTGCTTGACGATGCTCTAACTGATATTTTCCTTTCTTATCTTTCATGGCTTTATACACTTTTTAAGCCCATCTCGAGTTAATCATAAGGATTTTCTGTCTTCTATGAATATGGAAATGAATAGATCTGCTGACCCCTAACAGTAAGTCCTACCAATTCCCACAGCGATTAAAGTAGCTTACATAAATAGCATTGGAACATCAACTGCCCTTTCAAGAAAACTGATAAGATGAACAAAATGGCACTTTGCTATTCATACCTGGTTTTACATCTTCAACAAAAACAATGAAACAAGATTAAGTCAAATACGCTGTTGTTTCATATCGCGTTGTCCCATATGAAATACGCTGCAAGTATATACTGTATTACATTGATAATATGAGGAAGTTGGTGTTAAACAGTTGCTAGTATCAAAATTTCATCAAAAAACGAGAGAGAGAGAGAGAGAGAGAGAGAGAGAGAGAGAGAGAGAGAGAGAGAGAGAGAGATTCAAATCGCGACATAAGCAAACGCTTAATTTGGACCCAAATCCGGATATAGCTGAGACAGCGAAATGCGGATCAAGTGATATTTTTCTAATAGAAATGAGTGCGATTCACAAATGTGTTTCCGTACAACTGATCATGATATCATCGTTAAAAAATATTATACAACCTTGAAAAAAGATTTGGAGTTTTTTTAAATATCAAACAATAAAAGATGCCGACTTCAAATTTCACCCCGATAATCTAAATCTTTATATTATATAAATTGAATAAGTCTCGATAAAACAGTATTAACAGTTATTCCCGACAGTAGGTAACTTTTGTTACTCAGTTTTTCTGCATTTTTCATTCATGAAAACCTTGCATCTCAAAACAAATTCTACTTCCAACAACTACATGTTAAGGCTGATAACCGACGCAGGGGAAATTCCGTATGGCACAATAACCTTATTTTCCATAGTGACACTATGTGTGTGTGTGTGATTTAAAAGCTGTAATATAACATGGCGTGCAAGATATATTTCTATGAAAAACAGCACTGGCTGTTCAACTAGAAAAAAAGGTAGTCTTCTCGTGAACCGGAAACAGCAAAGCCGCAATCCTCAAATCATCCTTAAAGCTGAAGTTAGATGCTATCATTTAATTGTCAATTGAATTAACGTACACAAACATCCCCATATCATATACAGTATATATATATATATATATATATATATATATATATATATATATATATATTATATATATCATACACCTATTGACGCAAAGGGCCTCAGTTAGATTTCGTCAGTTATCTCTATCTTGAGCTTTTAAATAAATTCTTCTTCATTCGTCATCTCCTACATCACGCTTCATAGTCCTAAGCCATGTAGGTCTGGGTCTTCCAACTCTTCTAGGTCATTGTGGAGCCCAGTTGAAAGTTTGGTGAACTAATCTCTCTTGGGGAGTGCGAAGATCAAGCTAAAACCATCTTCATCTGCCCCTCACCATAATGTCATCCACATATGGTATTCGAGTAATGTCTCTTATAGTTTCATTACTAATCCTGTTCTGCCATTTAACTCCCAATATATATATATATATATATATATATATATATATATATATATATATATATATGTATGTATATATGTGTATATATATATATATATGTGTGTGTATGTACATATATATCAAATCTTGACGCAATACTAATCAATTTCTTCCCCCTACTGATTACTGACCTGCGCCTTAGGTACAAGTTTACTACGTCCACATAAAATTTTATGAAGGAAAAATCAATTCTAGTATTAATAAGTAATTTACTTGATACTCAATATATTTTCATTGTTCATGACGTCAATATACAATATACCCAACAGCTAAATAACCACAAATAAGTCACATTAGTAAACACACTTTCATAGTTAGTCTCATCACCAACTTTGCATTTGGAATGAGTAAAATTTTATATCCACTGCACCGTCCCCACCAAAAAAATCTTTCATCTTTTGCTTGAGCGTAAAACGAAATATTGTGTTGTAAGTGAACCAGCGCATCTCAGCCATGATTTCTACTACTGTAAAAGGAGCATAATAGGCAGAGAACACGCGATGCACGGGGCCTGATTCCTGTCGAGGTAATTACACTTCATTTACTCCTATTATCACCGTCGTTATTGGTGGTAGTGCTTTCTTAATCATTCATTAACTTGGCAGTATTTACAAGCCAACTGGTTATAAAATAATTAAATCATAAACATTGACCTAGAGGGTATATGAAGAACAAAAATATAATAAAGAACTCCTAGTAAGAATAATCTCAAACTTGTCTTATTTAAATATCAACGCCTATAACTATGAAATAAACTTGGCGATAAATAATGTTATATGTAGATTAAATTAAAAAATCCTTAAAATATTTTCTTGGCGGTGTTTAAATACCATGCATTTATATATTAGTAAAGTATCCCGATGAATAATTTCTAGCTTAGCAGTAAGTAATGTCTTTTCCCAAACAATTAGAATAAAAAATCCTTATGAATCTTCTCTAGATTGGCGGTATTTTAAACTAAGAGGAAAAGATTTACCAAAGGATTCTTGTAAATCCTCTCTACTTGACGATATTTAGGCGTCTTTCATAGGAAAATCCAAATTAAGGATCCACATAAACCTTCTACAGTTTGACCGTATTTATGTCGTATACATCCCGGACAGATAGACAAATCGCTTATCATATTACTGTACCAGAAAAAAAAATCGTTTGAATTTTTATTATTTCTCTTACGTGTAAGTAAGCTCTCAAAAATATGAATCATTTTAAAGTATTCCGACACTTGCAGAGAGAGAGAGAGAGAGAGAGAGAGAGAGAGAGAGAGAGAGAGAGAGAGAGAGAGAGAGAGAGAGAGAGAGAGAGTGAGTCCTACTTTGCACCTGACAAAAAAATCAAAATAAAACCTAAGACTGCTGTAACTGTCATCATGTCTGGCTTTCCGAATGGCAGTCGCTTGGTCTCACATAATCTATAACCTTCCTCGACCATCACGGTATCACTGACACTTCTATTATTAATATTCATGGGCATTCGATCACAGCCGCGTGACCTAAGATTTGAAAGATCTCTCTCTCTCTCTCTCTCTCTCTCTCTCTCTCTCTCTCGATGACTATTATAAGAAGCGTAGAAGTTTGAAGCTCCAAGTGCCTTATCACTTGAATTTACTATTGATGCCAACTTGAATTAATTTCCTTTAAACGTGTAGCTCCAGGAGGGTTAATTCTGAGCAAGTCATTACGAATGAGGCTGCGACCAGACACAGTCGATTACCTGTCAAGTACCTTATTTACAGAAAGGGGCCTAAGGCGTTCCCCCACAAACATGGGATCGAAATCAGACTCATTTCTAGTGAAATGCATAGAATGAAGAGAAACAACCGAATAAACCAATGGAATTTATTCCTTATTGGCTCGGGATATGTCATAAAGTTCAGAAAATAAATAGCTCAAACTCAACTGTTACCAGACTTAGTGCACTGCTATATCATAGGTTCATTTAAGCAGTCGTGGATTAGTTACGGTCATTTAAAATGGAATAACTAACTCGATCAGACTCATAGCTAAGATATACATTAGCACCAAATAATGAATGAAGTTACTAACATGAGAAAATAGAATTAGAGGATAAACAAACTTATAAAGGTCGAAAAAGAGTGCACTGTAGGATGATAATTATTGTGCTTTCGTAAATATCGACTTTATTCATTTAATCTTAATCATGTACAATGGAGAGTCTGCGCACGGAATGCATAACAAGTGGGATTTTTACATCGCAGTGAGAATATGCATTTATACTGGCCGAAGTAGATTATTCAATGCACACCATGCTCAGACATGCTATTTAGGTCTGTAAGATCATCTGCGATGGAAAACAGCTGTTTAACATTCTTCACAAGCATTAAGTATGGCGCCTAACATTATGTTCACACTGATGATTCGCATCAATTTCTTTACAGGTCTTTGACAGTAATAGTTTATCATTACGTCGTGAATAATGGACTTTCATAGAAGTCGTTCTGACCTTAAGAAGATACACAAGGGGCACAGTAACCACGGAATGTAATATCCTGAGTTGGATTTCTTTAAGCAATATCAGAAGTTGTTGAGCTAAAGCTGTCATTTCAGCTCGATATTCTTTACCTCTCTTCCCAAGCAGTTTCAAGTGGGATCTTTGTCACCCACCCGACTCTGCTGCCCTTTAGGTCACAGAATGACGCAAGACCGTTGCGACAAAATTATCTGCTGGGAAATCGAATCACCACAAAATTTTTTAACAGCTTCTGAGTTTAATGACAATACTACTCAGTATTTTCTCAGGACTTCACTTATAAACATAGCACCTATTTCTACATCAAGTGTTCCAAATTTTGAGATTGAAACTTTATTCCATTTAATTACATCCACTTTTTTACTGGTCCTCACCATAACGAAATAAACTTCAACTTTGTACTTCTCTTTCATTATGTTACTGATTTGTGCGATATCTTACTAATACTAAATAATCATCTCCCTCGAAACCGTCAACTGGCTCTGGTTACAGCCTTATCCAAGCTGACCAGCATCCTTTAATCATGCAGATCTCTTCAAAATCCTTCTATTTATTATTAGCGGCGCTTGTACTCTTTTGTAATGGGTCTGTGCTCTACTAATGAAAGAACATACATTAGTCAACTTCCCTCTGGGGTTGACTTAACGTGACGTGTCTACTACTACTGTACCATTCTTATAACACTATTTTTCTTGGTATAAAGATTAAAAAATATAATGTTCAAAAAATATTTACAAATTCTTCCCCCTGCTTTTCTTCTTTAGACACTTCTCAAGACTCACATTCTTATTAACCTTTGGCATACCTTACTATTATCAATCTCGTTCCAACATTCTTCACCTATGGCGTTCCCAGCAGAATGATCAAAGGCCTAGGGTTCTACGCATACCTGCTGTAAAGTCAAGGGACCAATACGGTGACATTCTTTTCTGATGGTAAGAAATACCTGGCATCTTTTTTCATCGTTCTTAGCCACTCTCAATCAATATCCCCTCTCTAAATTGAATGCAGCCAGTGTGTTCAATTGGGCTGATTTACTTTCAATGCAACCATAAATGAGTTTACAATTATGCATAAAATATATCGGCTACCATGAGATTAGAAGACTTCCCAACAAAGCAGCCCTTTTTTAAAGATGACGCAATGATAAAAAGCGTCTATATTAATACAACCAAAATGGCAAAACAATAAGTTCTCCATCACAAAGGCTAAACAAACATTTCCGGCCTGAAACCTAGGAGTAGCAGCACAGCAAATCTGTATACCTCTCCTCTCTCTGAACTTGAAAGTTTACACATTCCAATACAAAGAGCCAGTGCGTCAAATGAGAGGAAGGCCAACGAACGGCACTGGGGGGGGGGGGAGGATCTATGAAGTGGATGGGATGTTAGGAGAGAGGGCTGATGGAGAGAAGGCTAAACCCAATCCATACCTAATTACAGCAGCTGCCAATCAAAAGTGACAGGTTATTCTGGGGCCTTTAACACATCCAAATGAACGAATAACAAAAATCCGATATCATCCAAAACTTGGCTGTTCCTCCTGACCCGACCCGGCCCATCCCATCCCCTACCCTTCACGACAGGACATAAATATGGACGGAGCGGGAGGGTCGGATTGGTATGAAGGGGATCTTATTATGAATATCAAATCCCTGTCCCCGACTCCGAGCAGCAGCCATAGTTAATTCCAATGTTTTATGACGCGCTCCATAGAATAGACGCTTAATGCAACAACACCCCCCCCCCCCCCGGGCAATGTATGAGATTTTCAGACAGAAAAAGATTAATTTGTTTTTTCTCTCTCTCCTAAAGCCCTGCACGGGAGTTTTATTCTGCAGTACAGAAGTGCGATATGTAAGTATATGTGTGTTTATTATATTCAAGATGCCAGCGACAGCCCTCCTAGGACAAGAAACCAAAATCGCTGAGGTGAGACACCTTACATTTTATTGCAAACCATTTGGAAACGGTCCATCATACAAGAAAAGTTGACTCAACTAAACATGGTTTCCTCTTTATAAATAACGAAGCAGTTTATGTTTTCCATATTTAGCAGCGCATACCAAAACGGGGAAGCGAATTCAAGCGATGCATCTGTTTTCAGGGTTCCTCTTCTTATAGGAGGATGGAGGTGGGTGGCTCTCCTCTCTAGGCGGGCGGGCGGGCAGCAGAAGGAGGCGTGGATACGCGCGCCAAAATGTCATTTGAACAGAGAAAATCCAGAAATTGTATTCCCGCCAAATGTAGCCTCGGCCCCTGCCCCTCACGCTCCTACGCTAAGGATATCCCCGACACCAACCCCAAAGGCAGGACCATTCCTGTGCCCCGCCGGCCCACTTGTTCTCGGTCCGTATTTCCCCATGGCAACGGGGTCGACATGGACCCACCACTCAGCCATTACCTGTTTCTAGTGTTTATTACTATGAGGGGGATACAGGGCGGGAGGGGGAGGCACACCAGAGCAGTAGGACGGAGGCACGGCCATCTTGTCTTCTCGCAGAGTTTGAATCGATAAGAAATGCTGGAAAGCGGGTTGTTGGAAAAAAAAAAAAAAAAAAAAAAGTCCTTTCCTCGTAAGCCGATGCTGCTGGTGGCGTCGTCCGCCTCCGTTCTGCTGCTGCTGCTCTTGCAATTCCCTTCCACCTTCCTAACCTATCGCCATCACCGCCACCGCCTCCTACTACTACAACTCCTCCTCCTCCCTCGCGCTTCTTTCCTCGTCTGCCTCACCCTTCTTTTCGTTCACAGCGCCAGCTTCTTTTTTCATGGCTAACGACCGTGGTGGGATTACTTCCATATAAATCAAGGCAGAATAAAACCACCGCCGTAACAGAAGTGGCAACGAAGCTGCAGCCTCAATGAAACGAATATTCAAAGAAGCTTTCCAATTTTCATTCCACGATCTACAAACTTTGATAAATCCTTGTTCTTCATCAGACGGGTTCAATAAGGCAACATAACACCAAAGCTGTTTCACCGTGGCTGAAAAGCTACAGCCATAAACCTAAGAGACATTTCTGTGGATCTACAAAAATACAACAGACTTGTCTAAGAACATCACCAATACCGAAGCCCATTACATATTTAAAGCATGTAATATATTAGAAAACTAGTGGGTCCTTATTCCATTGTTATTTTCTTCTATATCTAGAAGAATCAAACATCAGGCCTCGAATTTGCAAGAATATCCTTCACTCCCACATATATTGAGCACTAGATATCCTTTCTTAATATTCCTCACCAAAATCTATTAACTCTAATTACGAAGAAAATTTCCACAGGAACATTTATTCACGTTGCAACTTTTATTCAAGTATTATGAAATGATAATTGCTGTCGACAGCAAACATTTTAAACTGTTAACATCAATTTTATGTCAATTTTACCTTGTGCTGAAAACAGTGGATTATTGGAAGCGATGTTCCTCCTGAAAAGAACAAAAAAGTAATATTAGTTTATCATAAAACAGTCACAACGATTCTAATTGCGTCTTGGTTTTAATTGAGCATAGGCATCAACTCCTCAAAAATATTTCAAAGCTTCTCATAATCTAGTCTGGGAGATACAAATATGGCAGGAACAACTAACGTGTAAGTCAACATCGCATTAATTCGTTATTCGTATTAGTCTTGCATTGAATGAGGGAAAATTAATCAATCAATTATCAACACATCCTACATCTATATCTCCTCTCAATTTCTATAGGAAAAAGCTTACGTCAGAAAGCACATCCGAGAAAACGAAGCGTTCCAAGACAAAAGGATTAAATTAAAAAGCTAAAATAAAGTGGTGAGTGAACCGAGCAATAATTCAAGTCCACACACACACATCTAGCCATGTTCAGCCAGGACGCCTTTAATCAATGTGGCAGAGAGAGGATCAGCATGGAAAAAAATGGGACACATTTTCTTTACACCCATTTTCTCTTATTTAAGGAATCAACTATAACTACGACATATTAAACTGCAAACGTTAGGGGCATGCGCCCACTCAATTACAATAAGAATTAGTTCAAAATATTCACTAATTCAATTATAAAACAAACACCCGCGAACAATATTACACCAACTTTTTCTTTCAATAACAATTCGTATCAGAGACGGCATTCACTTAAAATCAAATATTACACACACAAAAGATTGAAGCTATTCATTAAAAAGAATGAAAAACAGGATGCGATTAAATTAGTGAAAAAAAAAATAAAAAGAAACGAAACCACATTCGCCTTACAGTACAAGGGTTGTGCTATAGCCTAAGGTTTGCAATGACTGATTACTTGTACAAAGCAAGTATATATAGCACCTGCAGTGTCATCGCAAATCTAACCTAAAAGTTGAAAATTATCCTATTACATAATGGCGATGGGATTAACGGGTTTTTAGTCATATGGCCAGTCGCTGGGACCTAAGGGTTCATGCAGGGCTGAGGTACAACATACTGGGTGAAAACCCGGCAATTGCATTATGAAATTAAATAAGGTTGCAGAGGAACATCGGAGGAAGAGGATGTGGAAGTAAATTATACTTTACAGACTCAGCTTCTGTTCTGTTGTAAATGATAAGCTGCAAATGACGACAGAACACGAATGTGCATTTTGATATTACTTAATCCTAGTACTGCTTTTGATACAGTTGTGCATGAACTGCTACTAAATGATCTATGGTCCATCGGTATTGAAGATCAAGCTTTTGAATACCTAAAAGACTAATTGGTTGATAAACTACTGTGTACAAATTGGAAAAATTTATTCATCATATAAACCCTTAAACAGAGGGGTACTCAAGAGAGTGTACTGGGTCCAATCTTATTCCATATTTATACTATTGGTCTATCAAAAGTACTACTAAGGCACGGAGTGAAGTTTAAATCATTTGCATATGATAGACAATTTTACTTCTCCATAAATCATATAGATGATACAACTGAAACTCTAAACCAAATTCTTACCAGTGTTAGGGAATAGATGACAATTGAACAACTAAAACTCAATGAAAATAAAACTGAGTTTATGGTGGTTGAAAAGAAAAACTGCTATGAAACTTGGGCGATATTCAAATAAACATAAATAACAACTCGGTCCCGATATCTAGTCAAGTTCGTGATCTAAGAGTATCTCTTGACTGTAACTTGTCCGAAAAACTGAAGATATTAAGGCTTTCAAGAAGAAACTGAAGCCTTTCTTTTTTTCGAAGTGCTTCGATAATGTGGATTTGACAATATACAGGCAATATGCGGTGAGAGATGCCAAATACCTAAGAAAGTATACGATAAAGTGAATATAGGGTCCCGCGGATAGTATTCCCCTGGACTTCATAAAGAATAGGACCAGGAACGCAGCCCTAAAAGTGTATTAAGTGTGGAACAGTTACGATGCAGCAGTTTACTGTGAATTTTTAGGAATTGCAATCGCGTCCTGCATCTTTTACTCATTTTGTTTTTAATCAGATCAGAAAATTGTGTCAAGTTCCTTCTATTCTTGGTAACTTTCTTCCTTTTCTATAAGGCGCTTCGATGTAGACGATCATCTCTACATTTACGAACAAAGAAAAATAAAATAAAAACAGTTAAGCATAATACTTTCTTTTAAATTTCAACTAAAGTATGTTTGAGATAAAACCTGAACATGTTCGCATTCAGTAAAAACTTTTTGCATGTGAGATTGTATTTTTTCTTACACTTTGATAGTTAAACAGACTCCACCAATCCACACCATATCTATTTTCCCTTGCAACAAAGTTCGATAATTACAGGTCACCATATGGCAATTCCCCCCCGCCCCCCAACCCTTGTACTCGATCATAAAGTCGAATTCATTTAATCCAACCGCCAAACATTATATTGCATTCGCATGACCTTTAATTGGAAATTTGACTACATCGGTTTCACTGGACGATGACTAATCAAACTCCCATATTTGCTAGAGATTCTTATTTGTCTCTAAAAACTCTACAACGAGCAACTAGAAATCACTTTCACTCATACAGAGAATATTTTCACAATGTCCCTTTTAAAATTGCCGGTGTTATCTGGATTATTGCTGATCTCTAGATACAGAGGTTCTTGAGTCATGACTTTGCATTTTATCTACTTGGCTCATGCATTCTAACACATTAGTAATCGGCATAATATCGTAAGCATTTGTTAGTTCCTTTACCTTTTACATATGAACCTTCCATCTCATCTTTTGTTGTAATCCAACATTACTGAAGACTTTGAAATTAAGCTAGTCCCGTTGTAGTATTATCGTAATACCTTTGCCGTTGTACAAACGACGACGACGACGACTACTACTACTACTACTACTACTACAATAATAATAATAATAATAATAATAATAATAATAATAATAATAATAATCATTATCCCAGGGTAAGACCACTGCCATCGGTCCAAGTGGTGTGGGTCAAATTTTGAAATCTTACCAAAAAGTGCCAAACTAGAGCGATTTTAGCCGTAAGAAATGTTTAGTTATCTTTTTGTCAAGGACATTTCAAAATTTTCTCAGAATATTTCAGCAGATACTTTTCGTTCATATCTGGTGAGCCTGAAAACAATGGCATAACTTAGTCCACACGATTCAAGATTCGGTTTCGGTTCAACGACTTGTGTTGCGCATTTAAACTTCCAAGATTAACCCGAATGGCGTCTGAAGTGTCTCATGTGAATTTCTCCTTAACCTGACTGGCATGAAGCAAGGTTGAAGAGGCTCCTAAGCATAAAGGGCCTATCTAACAATTATCTGGTAACGCCTCATAGATGTGACTAACAATAAACAAATCCCAAGGCACAATTGCAGACTTACTTGTGTAACTAGTAAGAACTGACTTGTTATTTTATGTACATTTAATCATTCCTATCTTGAATATATGCGGATGCAATCGCAATGAACAAACACCTCAATATACAACAACAAAATGTAAGTCTTTGTTTTATACCCTTACATCCATCTACTCACGAATAACAATGACTTTGCTCTCTCTCTCTCTCTCTCTCTCTCTCTCTCTCTCTCTCTCTCTCTCTCTCTCTCTCTGTGCTACTATGGCAACGTTAGGAATGGAGAAGGTCTCAGCAGCCTTGTAAGGAGGGAAGGCCCAGGGGCGGATGAACAGGTCTCCAGAAGGCGTTGAATATCTACAACACCACCATCTGGATATGAGCCACAGCAAACGGTAAAGGAAATGGAGGTGGAGCATAACATGGGAAAATGGGGAATATTTCGATAATTTATAAAAAGGTGACAATTATGCAGTTTAGTATTCCTTTCTTTAGAAAAAGCTTCGAATCGAAAAGTAGAAGTAAACCTCGGTTTTTTTTTTTTTGTTAGCAATAATTCTGTAATCTATAAATAAGCATTTGTTTTCATACACGTACAAAGAACAATGTTACAAAGTAAAATAGACTATAGCTTCATGTATGAGTAATTATGTACACGTCTGTACAGTTGAATGAAAGTTCAAAGGAGTCATAGCAACGAACATCCAACTTAGCATAAGCCCTTGGGGACCCCTAACTAGCTCTCAGCACTATCAACACACAGATGCAAGGAAATATACATATCAGATCAAGACCACTAAAATCAATTACACTAAAAGCCTCCCTCCACACCACTGCCACCGACGGTAACAATAACAGTTACGAACAGCAATACCTACAAAGACAAAAATAAATGTCATGGTAATGGTAACAGTCTCTATAACAATAATAGCCACCATCCCATCACCATTACAGAGGACCTCTTAAGAACACCAAAGCGGCAGTCAAACGCAATATTACCGGATCTCCTTTGCAAGATATTTCTATCATGAAACAGCCGCCTCTCTCTCTCTCTCTCTCTCTCTCTCTCTCTCTCTCTCTCTCTCTCTCCACACAAGGCTATTGCAGTTCGCAGAGCCACCCGTGGCATAGTCTCCAGTAATCCCTTCCCGAGCACTTCCACGCAACAAAGCATATAACCATCAGCTCTGATCCAGTTCACCGAGTCGTGTTTTAACTTCACTCTGCAACTGTTTCCAATACTCAAAATCACTTGACCTAACTTAAAGCCCTTGTCTACAACAAATTTTGTAAATTAATAAAATTTTCAATAATATTCATTATTGGAAATTAAATTGAATTTCAATATTGTTGAATTTGGAGTATAATGTATAACTATAAAAAGTCATATTTTCCTAATCACAAAAGATTGTATATAACCATGACACTAAATATATACTTATATAGCATATAAAAATGCAACTAAAATAATACGCATAAAAAGACAGAAAACCTGATACGATTATACATTATTATGCAAACAAAGATTATTTCTTTAACATACATACATACATATACCAAAGGCACTTCCCCCAATTTTGGGGGGTAGCCGACAACAACAAGAAACAAAACAAAAAGGGGACCTCTACTCTCTACGTTCCTCCAGCCTAACCAGGGACTCAGCCGAGTTCAGCTGGTACTGCTAGGGTGCCACAGCCCAACCTCCCACATTTCCACCACAGATGAAGCTTCATACTGCTGAGTCCCCTACTGCTGCTACCTCCGCGGTCATCTAAGGCACCGGAAGAAGCAGCAGGGCCTACCGGAACTGCGTCACAATCGCTCGCCATTCATTCCTATTTCTAGCACGCTCTCTTGCCTCTCTCACATCTATCCTCCTATCACCCAGAGCTTTCTTCACACCATCCATCCACCCAAACCTTGGCCTTCCTCTTGTACTTCTCCCATCAACTCTTGCATTCATCACCTTCTTTAGCAGACAGCTATTTTCCATTCTCTCAACATGGCCAAACCACCTCAACACATTCATATCCACTCTAGCCGCTAACTCATTTCTTACACCCGTTCTCACCCTCACCACTTCGTTCCTAACCCTATCTACTCGAGATACACCAGCCATACTCCTTAGACACTTCATCTCAAACACATTCAATTTCTGTCTCTCCATCACTTTCATTCCCCACAACTCCGATCCATACATCACAGTTGGTACAATCACTTTCTCATATAGAACTCTCTTTACATTCATGCCCAATCCTCTATTTTTTACTACTCCCTTAACTGCCCCCAACACTTTGCAACCTTCATTCACTCTCTGACGTACATCTGCTTCCACTCCACCATTTGCTGCAACAACAGACCCCAAGTACTTAAACTGATCCACCTCCTCAAGTAACTCTCCATTCAACATGACATTCAACCTTGCACCACCTTCCCTTCTCGTACATCTCATAACCTTACTCTTACCCACATTAACTCTCAACTTCCTTCTCTCACACACCTTTCCAAATTCTGTCACTAGTCGGTCAAGCTTCTCTTCTGTGTCTGCTACCAGTACAGTATCATCCGCAAACAACAACTGATTTACCTCCCATTCATGATCATTCTCGCCTACCAGTTTTAATCCTCGTCCAAGCACTCTAGCATTCACCTCTCTCACCACTCCATCAACATACAAGTTAAACAACCACGGCGACATCACACATCCCTGTCTCAGCCCCACTCTCACCGGAAACCAATCGCTCACCTCATTTCCTATTCTAACACATGCTTTACTACCTGTGTAGAGACTTTTCACTGCTTGCAACAACCTTCCACCAACTCCATATAACCTCATCACATTCCACATTGCTTCCCTATCAACTCTATCATATGCTTTCTCCAGATCCATAAACGCAACATACACCTCCTTACCTTTTGCTAAATATTTCTCGCATATCTGCCTAACTGTAAAAATCTGATTCATACAACCCCTACCTCTTCTAAAACCACCCTGTACTTCCAAGATTGCATTCTCTGTTTTATCCTTAATCCTATTAATCAGTATTCTACCATACACTTTTCCAACTACACTCAACAAACTAATACCTCTTGAATTACAACACTCATGCACATCTCCCTTACCCTTATATAGTGGTACAATACATGCACAGACCCAATCTACTGGTACCATTGACAACACAAAACACACATTAAACAATCTCACCAACCATTCAAGTACAGTCACACCCCCTTCCTTCAACATCTCAGCTTTCACACCATCCATACCCGATGCTTTTCCTACTCTCGTTTCATCTAGTGCTCTCCTCACTTCCTCTATTGTAATCTCTCTCTCGTTCTCATCTCCCATCACTGGCACCTCAACACCTGGAACCGCAATTATATCTGCCTCCCTATCATCCTCAACATTCAGCAAACTTTCAAAATATTCCGCCCACCTTTTCCTTACCTCCTCTCCTTTTAACAACCTTCCATTTCCATCTTTCACTGTCTCTTCAATTCTTGCGCCGGCCTTCCTTACTCTCTTCACTTCTTTCCAAAACTTCTTCTTATTCTCTTCATATGACTGACCCAGTCCCTGACCCCACCTCAGGTCAGCTGCCCTCTTTGCCTCACGTACCTTGCGCTTTACTTCCACCTTTTTCTCTCTATATTTTTCATACTTCTCTATACTATTACTCTGCAGCCATTCTTCAAAAGCCCTCTTTTTCTCTTCCACTTTTACCTTCACTCCTTCATTCCACCATTCACTGCCCTTCCTCATGCTGCCTCCAACAACCTTCTTGCCACATACATCACTTGCAATCCCAACAAAATTTTCTTTTGCTAACTTCCACTCCTCCTCTAAATTACCAGTTTCTCTTACTCTCACCTCGTCATATGCCATTTTCAACCTTTCCTGATATTTACTTTTTACCCCCGGTTTTATTAGCTCTTCAACCCTCACTAGCTCCCTTTTACATCCACCTACTCTATTCCCCCACTCTTTTGCTACAACCAATTTTCCTTCCACCAAAAAATGATCAGACATACCGTTAGCCATACCCCTAAACACGTGCACGTCTTTCAATCTTCCAAACATTCTTTTTGTTATCAACACATAATCCATTAATGCCCTTTCTACTACTCTTCCATTTGCCACTCTTACCCATGTATACTTATTTTTATCTTTCTTTTTAAAAAAGCTAGCACTTATTACCATCTCTTGTTCAACACACATATCTACCAGTCTCTCACCACTCTCATTTTCACCTGGTACGCCATATTTCCCAATGACACCTTCTACCTCTCCAGCACCCACTCTAGCATTTAAGTCACCCATAACAACTACATAATTCCTTCTACCCAGTCCTTCTACACACCTAGTTAATTCACTCCAGAACTCATTCCGCTCTTCTTCACTTTTCTCACTACCTGGCCCATACGCACTGACAAACGCCCAACATTCCCTACCCAACCTAACCCTTACCCACATTAACTTAGATGATATCTCCTTCCATTCCACTACTTTACCTGTCATCCATTCACTCAACAATAAGGCCACACCCTCTCTCGCTCTTCCCCTTTCAATCCCAGACACTCTACCAGACATTTCACCAAACATCACTTCACCCTTTCCTTTCATCTTTGTCTCACACAAGGCCAATACATCCATCCTTCTACTTCTAAACATACTTCCAATCTCACATCTTTTACTCTCTATCGTACTACATCCACGCACATTCAAACACCCCAAAACTAGAGTGCGGGGAGCAGTCACTCTCCCCCCAGCTCCATCTCTTTGTTGCTGTCTCACAGGATACTTTTACAGGAGAGGGGGTTCCCAGCCCCCTCGTCCCGTCCCTTTTAGTCGCCTCTTACGACACGCAGGGATAACGTTGGCGCTATTCTAATTTTTATATGCCCCCGCGGCCACAGGGGGCATATATATCTCTTTAACGCCCAAGAATAAATAAATGAATGAATAATTTCCTTTTAAATACTGAATGATTAATTTCACAAAAGTCCCCGTTTATACATGTTACAGAAGACGAGAGGAGTTGTACTTGAAATATTGATTACTTCAAGGTTGTGCGTGTTATAAATTTTGACAAGCTCTGCTGGTACGTACAAGAAGACAGATACCTGTTGGGAGGAAGAGAAACCTACAAGGCTCTCACAACCAGTAAGCAAAAGCAGGTACAAGTTTTTCTCCAAGATCGTCCAAATGGGGCGAAAAGGAGCCAGCTCTTTTGCACTGTACAGTAAATTCACCAATAACACGCACAAAAGATATTAAAATAAATCATCAGTTAGATTTCCGCAAGGTATATTCTTAAACCTTTAGAAGTAAATGAACTTTGGAGGATACACTCCTCACCAAACCAGTTTTATCAGTTTTTCTGACAAATGAAAATCAAATCCATTAATGAACCACCCATAATACGGTACAGGATCACACAATAATAGAATCTTTTTCTCTCTTTTTCTCTCTAAAAAGAATATAATGGTAAAAACACAAACACAACTGGAATTAAAATGATCCCAATGAAACAGCCTAGGATAAACTGCAAACCAGGGTATTCAGTTTTAATTTGAACTTCCATTTCTTCGCTGCAAAGAAAACCAAGATGGACAAATATATAAATTTTTTTCTAATGTTTGAAATAAGGTGTCTCTATTATTAAGTTTTCCCTACCTCTCTCGGGGGAAGTTTATATAAAAAAAAGACCAACTCGCAATTACAACATATCATTTATAAGATTATATACCATCGGCAGAAATACAAGTTGCCTCCTACTGTAACATACATTAAGATTGACGTCACTTACATGTTATTGCTTTCGCCCCTCAAGATAAAGTCGGGGAACGGCATTCAGCAAAGTATTGACATTTATTTTCAGACAATGACACGACTACCTCTTAGAGTTAAACGAACAAAGAAGTAGGAGTTCATAGATATTAGGTAGAACTAGTGTGCGACCTTTAAATGAGTAGTATAAGTAAGCGTAGACAGATTATGTAATGAAGATTATAATTGAGAGGTGAAAACTGCAAAGGCATCGGGAGCTGATGGGATTAAAAGTAAGATGCTTCTGAATGGTGGCGATCGTGTGATTGAAAGGTTGACAAAAGCTAATAAGATATTTCTGGATGACAGAAGTAATCTGGGGGAGTGAGTGGCAGCAGAGGTAATTGATCCATTGTGAAAAGGTCAAGATGATAGAGACGACTGTTATAATTACTGAAAATGACATTACTGAAAGCAGCTAGGCGGGTCTTGAGAAGGATTTAGAGCGAAAAGGGATCGTAAAAGAGGTGACATACGAGTTTATACAAATAGGAGGATGAGTATATAAGGGGTTTCTTACGAAATAGTTATGTCAGGGGTTTTAAAGTAGAGGAAAGAAGTTGTAGTTAACATAAATGAATATAGAACCCCTTAGGAAGCATTAGAAAAACAGCAATTTGGAATAAATTGTTGAGACTATGTAAAAAGCTTATTAGTGGAAGAAAATTGTATTAGAAAATTTAGATGGGCATGATTACTGAGTGTAAGAATGTACCAGAGACATGGTGTGTTGTCTCCAAGGATAATACCTCTGTGGATAGCTTGATGCAAATATCCCTAAAAGGACAGTAAATCTCGAAGCAAAGTTATGAATTAAGAAAATTAGTCATGCATTGTGTGAAATGGTTGATATTTATGGATTGCCTTACTAATTACAAGAAAAAAAATGTGATACAGAACTGTCAGCCAAAAAAGTCAAGGGTAATTGTAAGTAACAGTCACGTTATGAGGGTATAGAGCTATAATAGTAGAAATGCGGCGTTGTTGGCTCTTCAGGTACTTGGGAGTAAAATATATAGGCCAATTCTTAGTGTTAGGGCGAGAGGAAAGGTGAGTAGCATAAAAGGAGTGTGCAATAAATTGAAAAAATTCCCCAACCACACCCACGTCACCTTCATGAAAGTAAAGTGGGAATGATGAATCAGACTAGTTGATGAACAATGCTTGCTAGCTGAAATACAGTGGTAATAAGGTTAGAGTATATAAAAAGATGGATGAATCAGTACTGTTTAAGAAGGGTTCGTCAAGTAAAAACAAGAGGAGACACCCGTTTATGGTGAAAAGTCTAGAATTTAGAGCAATTGATTCAGGAAGAGCCAGTGACCATTTTACCTACTTGTAACAGAAAATAATTTGCTCATATATATATACATATATAAATGTAACATATATATATATATATATATATATATATATATATATATATATATATATACAGTGTATATATATATATATATATATATATATATATATATATATATATAAGAGCCAGTGACCATTTACCTTACTTGTAAAAAAAATAGCTTGCTCATATATATATATATATATATATATATATATATATATATATATATATATATATATATATATATATATATATATATATACACATATATATACACACAGTACATATCATAGAAGGAATCGTGTCCGCATTGCACCAATGAATATGGAAACCTTCAAACCGAACGAAATTGGAACTATAAATAGATAATTTTGTTGGGTGTTGTACAATACATAAACGATAAAACATTTAATTGTCTCAGTTGGCTAAAACTCGTTAGAACAAATTCTTTGAACGTCGAGAGAATAGAGTCGATAATGGATTCATATGCTTCGCTAACCCGTACTTTGCCTCTTAACTTGTGAACCGTTGTCCGAACAATAAGAGTTTTAATAAAGTTCCCTGGCTTTCCAGCTTTTATGAAAACAAGACTTAAAACCAAATACCAAATATGACACGTGATAAAAACAAAAGCTAATTGCCAGATTTAGTTAATCCTGAGGAAAAACACTGACAAATCACAGATAGAAAAAAATACCTGTTTCCAGAAGTGCATTATTATTATTATTACTTGCTAAGCTACAACCATAATTGGAAAAGCAGGATGCCATAAGCCCAAGGGCTTCAACAGGGAAAATAGTCCAGCGAGTAAACGAAAAAATGAAATAAATACGCTACTAGAGAAGTAATGAACAATTAAAATATTCTAAGAACGGTAACATTAAACTAAATCTTTTATATATAAACTATAAAAACTTCAAAATAAAATAAGAGGAAGCGAAATGAAATAGAATAGTGTGCCCAAGTGTACCCTCAAGCAATAGAACTCTAACCCAAGGCGGTGGAAGACCATGGTGCTACCCAAGACTAGAGAACAATGGTTTCATTTTGGAGTGTCCTCCTAGAAGACCTGCTTACCATAACTAAAGGGTCTCTTCTACCCTTACCATGAGGAAAGTAGCCACTGAACAAATACTGTGAAGCAGTTAACCCGCGGAGCGAAGAAGAATAATTTGGTAATCTCGGTGTTTTCAGGTGTATGAGCACAGAGGAGAATGTCGAAAGAATAGGCACACTATTCTGTGTATGTACAAGCAACGAAAAAATGAGCAGTAACCAGAGAGAGGGATCCAATGTAATACTGTCCGGCCAGTCAAAGGACGCAATAACTCTCTAGTGGTAGTATCTCAACGGGTGGCTGGTGCCCTAGCTAACATGGTACCTACAGTAAACGAGCACAAACGACCCCATCCGAAGGCCCCGTTGTAATAACGACTCTCTCTCTCTCTCTCTCTCTCTCTCTCTCTCTCTCTCTCTCTCTAAGTAGATAGAAAATACAGCTCAAGATCTCAATGACCATATTAGAGGAAGTAGAGGGCTAAAAATAACTCAAATGACCAGTGCGTTATAATTAATTACTTGACCTATTACGGACTTTCAGGAAGTTTGCTTATGAATAATAACTGAACGAAACTCATTATTTGTACTATCATATAGACGATAGCACGAAATGACTTTGCCTACATATCATCATTACATGAAAAAGCTCCCTCCTGCAACTTTAATGTCTGTACCATAATTCTATAAGGGTATTCAATAAGTGCTCTTTCTACTCGTATGCTGCATTGAATAAATGTCATTACAGTAGTATTTGAGAGTGGGGGATTTTATGACCCGGTACCATGAAAGTTCTTTCCAAGACAGGAGGCAATTGATTGGAAACTTTCCATGGATTTGCTCCTAAGGTCCATTAAATCATGACGCTAATAAAGGGTTATTTATTCACACAAGCCTCGCCTTCGATTTAAAGTAGGATGAATTAAGGGGTTGTTTTTTTTTTCTTTTTTTTTCTAGATTACCTGCACCATATAAAATAAAGTTTGTCCCGGTCAAAAAGCCAAGAATATTAGAGTCGGCTGATCAACCAAATACTGTAAAGATGTTAAAATTATATATACTATTTCCCAATGTATATATGCTAATTAACTCGTCAAATAATATACATTTATAGGATCATAACTATACTTCCTCTCTCAAGAAAACAGAATTATTCATCAAGAAACTTGAGATGATTTGTTGCCATCCGAAGGAAATTTCTGAGCAATCAACCTACGCCATTTTGACTTACTGTATTTGTAATAGTTTTCGTAAACGACATAAACACAAACGCAATTAAGGTATATTTACTCTTATTTACATTACGTATACTATAGTGTAAGGCAGTATAGTAAATAAACTCAAGTACTTGTTTACAACACCACGCTCTCCATTTACTCCAAAATAATGCAATCCTGCAGTTCTTATCTTCTTGCACAGTAATTAGGTGGTCATTTAAATTCTGGGAAAGCAATAATAGGCAAGATATGTTGAGGATGGGCGAAGGGGTTATAAAAAGAAAATAGCTCGGTTTCCTCACCAAATGACTTGGAACTGACGTCAACATAGTCAACCAAACAGAATTCGTGATGCCAGCGTACATTTGATATACTGTATATTAAAAATATACTTAATAAAAAATTGAGTGATTACTCAAAAGTGTCACTATTTGTAAATTGCATATTTTATGGACACTTTTGAGTAATTATTCCATTTTTAATTAAGTATATTTTGAATATACAGTATATCAAATGTACGTTGGCATTACGAACTTCTGTTTATGTACGCTGGCATCACGAATTCTGTTTGGTTGACTATGTTGACATGTCAGTTATATAAGTCGGTTAGTGAGGAAACCGAGCTATTTTCTTTTTATAACCCCTTCCCCCTTCCTCGACATATCTTGCTAATTATTGCTTTCCCAGAATTTAAATAACCACCTAATTACTGTGCAAGAAGATGAGAACTGCAGGATTGCATTATTTTGGAGTAAATGGAGAGCGTGGTGTTGTAAACAATTACCTAAACTCATACCTTAATCAAATTCTTTTTTAAATTGTGTGGCAATTTCATGAACGTATATTAACAAAGTTCCTAATTTTTCGTACTACCAACGGGTGAATATATTTCCAGGAAATCGCTGTTACCCAATAACCTAAAACATTCATGTACTTATCTAAAATTAACAGAGAGCAAAACAACGTTTAGAGAGAGAGAGAGAGAGAGAGAGAGAGAGAGAGAGAGAGAGAGCAATAACTAACTCCGAAGGTAAATACTATATGTCCGCCATTTGTTCGATATTGACTGAATGAACATTTCAAGTCCATCCTTCTGTAAGCAATAAAAGTTAAAGATGGAAAGAACAAATCACAATTATGCAAATGAGTCGTTGAGCATGCAATAACGAAGAGGCATTTCTTCAAACACCTCTTTCATGCCCTACCGTTTTCCTAACAAGGTCTCGCAGCTTTGCATTTTCATGCTTTCCATGATTCTGCGCATTTTCCACTGAAATAAAACTTTGTGAGATTTTGCTTCTGTTCAGGGATTTCCAGTCACCTGGTGAGAACCTTCTCTCATTACCTTTGGGGAGGGAGGGAGAGAGAGAGAGAGAGAGAGAGAGAGAGAGAGATTTAAAGTTTTCAGGCATCCTGACATCTAAGGTCATTGACGCCGAGAGAGAGAGAGAGAGAGAGAGAGAGAGAGAGAGAGAGAGAGAGAGAGAGAGAGAGATTTAAAGTTTTCAGGCATCCTGACATCTAAGGTCATTGACGCCGAGCCGAGAGATAGAGAGAGAGAGAGAGAGAGAGAGAGAGAGAGAGAGAGAGAGAGAGAGATTTAAAGTTTTCAGGCATCCTGACATCTAAGGTCATTGACGCAGAGAGAGAGAGAGAGAGAGAGAGAGAGAGAGAGAGAGAGAGAGATCTTACGAACGTTACCATAATGCATGTGATGACGTCTTCCTCCCAATGAGTAGTGATAGTAGTAACAGCCCGAGCAGGCTTCAAGAGATATTCTAATTTTCATGGTACTAATAGAGTAGGCAAACATATAGGTAATAAAACACCCTTGCCAGTAATAACATCGATAAAAAAAAAGAGCCACATTTGAAATTACTTTTAGATCCTAATTATGAAATAAATAAAACTCAAAAAGGGACGTCACGTGAGCAGAAATCTCACTTATTCAATTATTATATAACATCATATTAACAAATTAATTTTCATCCTTTCCATCCAATATGAATCATCGGCTTGCGCTAACATGCCTTTTACAAAATATCCTGATATTTAACATTATCAAACGGAAAAAATAACGTTTGCTGCGAAAGTTCTGGTGATGATATCTAATAACACAATTAAGCACCCAAATTCCCTGTCGCATCCAAACGCGTCGCTTTCGCAAAATCATCAGCAAAAAATATATAAAAAGACCATCGCTGAAGTGATGAAATAGCAATTCTCAAATGAGAACAAAAACGTTTTCTCCACATTCCACCTTCAATTACGCAAAGTAAATGTTTTTTGTGAAATTTCTAATATGCATAAGTATTTCTGAACTAAAATAAGTTTGCAAGATTTATTTAAAAACTACATTTCTTTGTTAGTCCAAAGTGCTTAAAAACATTTTCATGACAGTTATGAGAAAAATGTGGGTATTTATTTTTTTCTTTTAAAGAAAATTGAAAAATCAATTTATCTTTTATTTCAGCAGAAAGAAAGCGTTAAAATCAATATAAATCTTTCTTTCTAATCAGATAAAAAAACCATTTCACTTTATATGTTTTGTTATGAAGCTAAAACATAATTTTTCAAACCATGTCATTCTTTTAATTCAAGCAGACAAATAACTCACGCGCGCCATAACAGAACGAAACTACGACCGTTACATTTATTCTGCAATTTTGCTTCTCATTTAGTCAACATCGAAGAGACTATGTCACATTTTTCATAAAAAAAAAACATTCGATACAACGGGAGAAAAAGGCAATCAAATGCTGTGAAATGTATTCAGCCCTTACAAATTCCGCATCCCCCGATTCTGAATTTCCACAATAGCGTTTTAACAACTTTAAATAACTGTTACTAAACATACACATCCATAAATATATTTATCGACATTTATACACACGCTATAATATACACACTTGAATTTCTTATACATAAGCCATTCCTTTTACAAGGATTGCTCCAAACAAGAACAACACCAGTCACTGCAACATTCATCCATTAATTAATGACCATTGTTATGTTACTCTAAACATATAAATATAAATTGTCATTATACTAAATTAAAATGACATTGATATGTAACTATAAACATATAAATATAAATTTTTCATTATACGAAATTAAAAGTGAATTTCTTAAAATTCCACAAATAAACAGAGATAAACCCAACACAGATGTAGAATGGTTGGAATATCCTGAAACAGGTATTTTAATTAATAAAAGATGTCAGGAATGAACTCGGGGATATGTAAATTCCTACAACTAGCAACAAAACAATATAATTGTTTTTTTTTTTTTAACTTAAATCAAGTTTAATTTCCTATTAACCCAGGTACTAAGAATTAATATCATATTCACATCAAAGTTCTTTTATTCGTTAGTCAAAGTCGGACCTCTTGCGTAGGAATATTTCTACAAAATTTTTACTTCATATGATTTTAATGTACTTGACAAAAAGAACTAAAGACAAAATATTTCAGAGAAGAAATAATCATGTTTAAATAATAAATAAACGATGAGTAACGAAATATATGTTAAAAGGTCTTTGCTATAAAACAGTTCGCTTTCACGTTTACAAAGATTTTCATCATAGAGTCTGGCTCTTCTTCTTGAAAGAAAAATAAGTTCCTTTCTTCAAAATATCATTATATTTGATCGTTCCAAATTTCAAAATTTGAACACTTCGTCTAGAACATTTGTCCCATGTTTTTAAGTATATTTTTCGTAAATACTAATTAGTAGACACTACGTGTTCATTAAACGAATAAAACAAAAAAGATGAAGCTATTTATATTTAGAACGTTCTAAACTAAAATACTCCCGATATAAATACATCTATGTAAAACTTGGCAGAGGTATTTAATACTATATAACTTTCGAAATCCTGACGTTGTTCACTTAATAACAACAACAACAACAAAAAACAACAATAATAATAATAATAATAATATACTTAACATACTTGACTGGGTTAATAAACAAATGTCTATCCAATCCCAATGGTCACAAAATTAATTTTCAAGCCCTCCCCACCCCAAACGAAAACATCCTACAACTAAAGTTGCAAGTTATTTTTTTCCCGGTAGAAGAAGTGGGTGAAAGTAGAATGATGGCTAAATGTATATAAAGTGCGACTTGAATTAAGTGATGAAATTTATGAAACCATTTAAAAATTATTTCAATTGTATTTATACGACGATGCCTAAATGTATCTAAGCAAAGCTGTGATTTATCAAATATGAGCAAATTATGGACTTCAAAGTCAAGCTCAGGGCAGTCATATTAGAGAGAGAGAGAGAGAGAGAGAGAGAGAGAGAGAGAGAGAGAGAGAGCGGAGATTAGCAATAAATTTTCAACGAAAGTTTGTACCATAATATTTATTTTTTTTTTCTTTAATCAAACAACCGCAAAGCAAATGTACGCAATTTCTTCATTCATTCAAGAAAATATCAAAACCGTTCGTTCGTTCGTTCGTTAGATTGCCTAGCCACGAAAATCCCTATCTAACAGTTTTTTATGAGAATCATTCTTGACTATTCAATTCTTAATAACGAGGATGGCGACAAGGAAATTAAGCTCCTACGCAGACCGGCTGTTAGAACGGTTATTGCTGGGTCCCTCCAGATAAAGCCGCAGCACGCAATTATGTTCCTTATGTCGCAAGTGCACACAGTCGAATATTCCGCTCTCATTCGACGCACACGATCATGTGGCTGACCCTGACCTTGAAGAATGTAAACAAAACCACGTGACCGCTTACGTCATACCTCAAAGTCACAGGGTACAAATAAAGTTTTCAAAAAATATGAAAGTTTATTTTTCCTTCTTTACTTGTTGCTTTACTCTAACAAAGGTAATAATAGATATCAAACGTTCATATTTACACACAATTATAAATACAAAATATCGTATATTTGTATTACTTATAGTCTTAATCTTATAAACATAATGTTGCACATATTTGAAATAATTTATTCTCTCTTTAAAGTAGCCAATTTTGAAATAATTCATACTCTCTCTCTCTCTCTCTCTCTCTCTCTCTCTCTCTCTCTCTCTCTCTCCTCTCACATACACATTCAAATCTTTGGATACGACCAACTACATAAAAGGAACTAATAATCAGATAATCCAAAGTCCAAAATCATAAAAGTGCGGCAAAAAATTTAACATGATTTTATGAGAGAGAGAGAGAGAGAGAGAGAGAGAGAGAGAGAGAGAGATCATAACAAAACATCTTTGCCTATCAACTTAGACTTGCAGTAAAAAAGGAATTCCAGATGATAAAAATATTCATCGGTTTCATTTTCTATTTTCAAAGAAGTCATGTAATGTGCCTTTATGTAAACCAATCTATTTCCATCAGTCTATTCTTTAACCGTTGCTATTAAAGCAAATTAATGACCTTCCCGAAAAAAAAAAAAACATGATACTGCGAACAAACAAGGCGTCAATAATATAGTTTACTTCTATATATACCTTCAACTGACTTACATCTACATCAAATCTACCACTGAAGTGGAGGGTCAGCGCTACTACAAATATTAATCATTAGTAAGATTATGTTTGAAAGTGATTATTTAGAAAACATTAATATTTCATTGAAAAAAAAATGTTGCGCTCGGAACTTTAAGTAGGATTTGATTGATATATTTATAGTTCTCTGACATGACTTGGGCTGGATGAACTACATCCAAATATCACACTGCATGGGAAAAAATTAATGAACAAATAAGCCAGAGATATAACTGTACTTATTACCTTCAAAGTAGAGATGATTCACCTACTGCACAGTTATTGAATACAAGAGTAATACTAATGAGGTCACATAATAAATCAATGGTAAAAGTAAGGTCAAATTCAGTCTCGTTTTCCCCAGTCAATAATAATAACAGTAACTCTGACACGGAGAAAGACGAAGTTGTGATAGTCGTGAAAACATGGCCAATAGATCTTTAAAATGGTATTTAACTTTGACTATTTTCAAACGTAAACTAGAATCCAAGCAAATAACTCTGATCACCCCACTCGTTTTACGGCAACTCTCGCCTTGTAGGAAATTTAATACAATGCAGGTCAGCGAAAGACAGTCAACCAGAAATTGGGAACGTTATCTTAAATACAACCTTCTGAGATACGTACATCGACCTTTTGGTGCCTTACCTCTTGACCTTTCAACAATAACCTCCAGGAATGTACCAACCACCATTTAACGGCTTTTAGTAAGATGCAATAATACGTAATGCTAGAAATCGCAATATCATATTTAATGAAACGGAATGATACTTAACATAACCAAAAGGACAAATTTCAGTATTCTCCAGAACGTGTTCTCTAACAAATAAACAATGCACTTAACTTTGATAACATGGTTCTCACATCTAAACTAAATATAATATATTATGCAGGAGCCTTCTCCAACCTTTGTTCAAAGTGTTTAAAACCATAAACTTGAGCCTCTCGATTCTCAGTTGCTTTCTATGATTGGCGTTACAAGATCCACATCCTTCGCTTGAAACTGCCACGTCAACTTGGACGGCAACTAAGGGATTGAACGTTGCAAATAAGATGACAATGCTTTGCCTCTGAATAATGCTTAAACCTATCGCGTACGTACAATACACACACACACATATATGTATATATATATATATATATATATATATATATATATGATATACCACCATAAAAAACAATCCATCTATGAGAAAATTATACAAAATTGGCATCAGAGAGAGAGAGAGAGAGAGAGAGAGAGAGAGAGAGAGAGAGAGTTATGATCTAAACTAAGTAAATAATATTTCAGTGTAACATAAAAGATAACTCTCCATGCAAATACAACATGGATGATTGTATTATTCCAGAAATCCTTTTCTTATATGGGTATCATTCATGAATATTTTCCCTTTCACCACACGCACCAGGATAATAAAACATTCATGTTATTACAAGAAACTCATCTTTCTCTTCTCATCTTATGAGCAATGGAAGTTTTACTTTTCCTTTTTATGCAATAAAACGTCCTCCAAAATCTTTAACCTTTTCTATGCAAAAGTAACAACGGTATTGATAAAATAATCTCGAACCTCTCTATGAGTTTGAGCAAGTTTGTCTACACAATGATATCAATAGCCTTTAAACATAGTCCATATAATGGTCTCATTTCAGTTGAGCCTGTTATCATTTATTGTCGTAAGGTTACAGTAGTTGTTGTTAGATTAACTTGGTATGGTGTTAACAAGGGATAAATAACAGGTCATAAATTTATACCATAATATGATATATTAAAATAGTAAGGGAGCGTCCTTTGCTAGCCATCAGAAGGCTAGGCAAATCTCTTTTAGGCGGAGGCAATAAGCGACACGAATACATAAATAATAGGAGAAATAAGGAAAGAGGAGGCTAGCTTAGAAGTACACGACAAACTTGGCTTCAACAAACCAAGGGTTCTTGAAATCAGTGAGAAACTATAGCTTCTTAGAAAGGTCAAAATTATTCTTCGCTCCACCTGCAAATCAAGAGAATGCTACAATACCCTTCTACAACAAAACACCAAGGGGCATGTGTTCTACTTTACTCCTAACCTCTTGGAAAAATACAGTTCTGCACTTCTGAACTCTGATAAATTTATCCGTTAGTATAAGACCACTTAAACTCCTTTGAGATAATCCATATTCCTTGAGTTTAAGAAATTGAAGTTTGGAAATCGGTATTGTTACAATACGTTATTAAATATCTCGATTTTTTTCTTTGAAAGTAAATGATCTAGTTCAAGTTATACAATCTATAAAGCAAGGTCAGGAATCCAACATAATTCCTCAAATGTCAACTAAATGGATCAACTCCTAACAAAAGTCAGCATGCGATAGTTGATTCATAAAATTATTTGGTGCTAATTTCAGTCATTTCCATATAAATTTTCATGATCAGCATTCCATAGCTTTCTTTCCAAACCACAAGGAAACTTTAATTTGTATATGATGTGTCCTTATGTACAGAACAGGATAAGGAGTAAAATTTGCATAATCGAAAGGAATAAAATCAGATTTTTAAACTTGGCAAAGAATTATAATAATAA
>NC_090726.1:87681441-87701441 GCF_036898095.1 Palaemon carinicauda | reverse complement strand
GCTACATCAAAACGTTGATTTCATCGTCATCCAAGATAAGAACTAGAGGTATTAAAGTGAAAAGAAACTTACATAATATAAAATAAAAGCAAACAAGAGTATGTGTATAAATTACCGGGAATAGCCTCTATCGTCCTTAGCCGCCAACACCTGCAATTGAAGCCAATCAAATGCATTATCCCCCAGAACGTAACTACAATTTCGACACGCTCAAATACACAACACAATCCACCGTTATTCCTTCATGTCAAAAATAATCGCAGCACCACGCAACAATTCAACGTATAATGGTTTTAAAACAGATGTTTGAGTATATACTGTACATATAGAGCGGCTAATGCAATCTTCACTCTTCTATAATTACTTTTCACATGTCCACTAAATTTGAGCTCAATGTTGTAAACCATGCATATAGAATCTGTAATGGCATTAATGACATGACAGTTCATAGCACGTATGCAGAATAATAACGCATTCCACCCTCCAAGAGCAGAAAACAAGTAAACGTTTCATCAATATTTTAAGAAAAATGCTCAGACATGTAGTAAACGTTTCATCAATATTAAAAAAAAAAAATCCTCAAAAATGTAAACGTTTCATCAATATTTAAAGCAAAATGCTCAGAGTGGAACTCAATTTCTTCATGTTTTCTGTGATGGTACAGCGGCGGCATGCCTCTGAAAAACTTCAAATTCGTGTAGGCTACAAGGGAGAGTAATTACCAGCATTTGTTATAATTATCTTAGGTTTTTATCCCTTTCAACTTGCGGAAAGATAAATGGGAAGAGGAAACTAACTCTTCGAATTAAATATTTCACTATTTGGATTCTATTTAATGTTACAAGTCTGTTAAAAACACACTGATTATGCATACATACATACACGAACACACACACTATATATATAATTATATATATAAATATATATATAAATATATATATATAAATATATATATATATATATATATATATATATATATATATATATATATATAAATATTAGTATACCTTCTTTCTCACAATTATCTCTAGATTAAGGGATCGGTTGCCTGAAGCGTCCTCTCCAATGCCGTTTATCAAAGCCATCCTTCATCTTATCTCACCATCTAATTCTCTGCCTCCCTCTCAATCTTCTCCGCTTCAAAGGTTCCTCCCAAAACCTCCTCACTCCCTCCCTAGCAATCCATCCTCAACACGTGGCACCCCCATACCATCTCAGTAGTGACACTTTTATCACCTCTGTATTCTTTACTAACCCTGCTCTTCTTCTTATTCCATATTTGTCACTCTTTCATGCAGTGATATTCTCATAAACCACCTCAACATTCTCATCTCTGTTTTCTCAACCTTTGCATCGTCTTTTTCCTCTTTGAGCCCGGGTTTTCAATCTATACATTAACACTGGTCTTATCATTGTGCTATAGGTCCTGACCTATAGCTTGATTGGCGTTTTCTTATCACATACCACTCCCTCCCCAAGGCTGATTTTATTCTATTCTCAACTTCAGCCCTTGCAACTTATAGTAGGTCCCATGTATCAAAAATTGTTCCACACCGCTTTATAAACAAGCCTCGACTTTCATGTATGGCTATCCCATCCCTACCCTTCCCTACTGCACACCATAATCTTAGTCTTATCCCGTTTATCACCAAGCCACCCTCTCCAAAGTCTCCTGCCACTCTACAACCCCTCTTTGTGAGTCTCTCGTTTTCAGCTGTAATCAACAAATCATCAGCATTTAGCAACATCCACAACACTTCATTTCTGATCTCTTCACTTAACACATCCATGACTAGCACAAATGAAAATGGGTTTACTGCTGTTTCTGTTTCCCCAACTACTGTTATTACTTACGTCCTTGTTCTTTTGTACATAATCTCTATCATTCTATCCAACTTTTCTGGGACTTTAATCTTCCTCAAGCACCAAAACATCATTTCTCTAGAGATTCTTAGCATTCTAACTATTTACAAAGCAAAGAACTTATGATTTCCCTTTAGCCTCTTTTCACATAGCTGCCATATAACTGTATAAGGATGGTATCCACAGTACCTCTCCCCCTCAGGAATCAATACAGCTGTTTCCCCGATCTTTACAATCTCTCATCTCGTATCCCTCTCAAAAACTTTAGTATACCAACCCGTCATAAATAACGACAATATAAAAGATGATGGAGACATGAAGGCCCGACCCTAAAGACAAATTCTCGGTGTACCGTTATTCTTTTGCATATTCATAAATAGGGCAAAGGACAACAAACTAAGGAGTATACAGCCGGTGGTAGACTCGCTCCTACACACGAATATACCTCTGAACTCAACCAATACAGAACCAAACGCAAAGGACAAGCGCCATAAGCATGGTACTTAGGTACCACGGCCACCACCATGGCCGTACTATCTCCCAGACCAGATAACCAACCTTACAACAAATCTTCAGAATTCAGAGACGCCACCGTACATATTCTTTGAACGCTGATCGTGTCAATATGACGGCATTGTATCGATGAGTGACGTCCACTCCATCCGCATACATGAAATCCCGGTTTCGATTTTAAATCGCATTTAACAATAACTAATTCCCTATAAAACAAATTCAATTTAGTTTTTTTAGAAAAGGGATTATTGGAAGAGGATTGAATGTCATCAAAAGAGGATTTCTGCCCCTGTACAGTAGACACAAACCTACACGCAACCATACACACATACAGAGAGAGAGAGAGAGAGAGAGAGAGAGAGAGAGAATGATTACTGATTGCTCACAATCTAAACATTCTTATCAAGTTAATCCTAATTGCGAGTTATTTCCCTTTGATATTTTCATCATATTTACATAAGAAAAAACGCCAACGTAAACTTCAACGGACTTTGTTGGAATCATTTTTCCTGATATTGAATTGCACAACTTTGAACTTAGCTGTAACCTGTAACCGACACGCACTCATTAAAATTCAACGGGATCGTGCATCAACAATGACAGAGAGAGAGAGAGAGAGAGAGAGAGAGAGAGAGAGAGAGAGAGAGAGAGAGAGAGAGAGAGAGAATGATTTCAAATCGTGGTATGTTAAATCTATACACATGGAAGCATTCCCATGTAAACCGCAACCACCACAAAGGCCCCAGGCCACCGATCCTCTTCTGAACAACACGTACGTTGGGTTTATAATCAACGTGGCATGATGAGCATTTGGAATAGGGCACCTGAGGGAAAAATGCCAAGGGTCCACTAAGAGAATCACCAGCAATCTATTCGCTGGTCACGATCAGCTTCAGCAACCATGCCTCTATTTCCTTGAATGTGGGACTTCTGAATAATAAAAGTCTAAATGTTATGTAAAAAAACAAATAATCCTCCACGAGTCCAACAAAAGCAACGTTGCCTTGAATCCTGCCAAAATTCATATGAACTCATCAAAATGGCGGGGTTCACAGTGGAAGAAAGGAAGAGCGACCGGACAAGCCACAGCTAATAACTCGAAAGGTAAGCAAGCGAGCAGGCAGCAGGTAGAGCAGGTAAGTCAAGCCAAGGTAGGAAGGTGAGTGAGGCAAAACCCTCATAGCGTGAAGGAATGTTCGAGCGTCCACCAGTGACAGAAAAAGACGCGTGTGCGCGCACAACCACAAATTGCGAAAAGCATAGAGCGGCTCTGTGCTAAATCTTCATTAATACAGGAACATGTGTGCTGTTCTTTCGAGCTGAATTTGGTGGATTACATATGCTGCCAAAGTCACTGTCAGATTAAAACTGTTTTACAGTGTTACACACATTATTCATTAGTCTCCTTCCAAAGCCTGAACAAAAATGGGGTTCTATGTTTATGCTTTGTCTGTAAACTGTTGTAAGAAAGTTCGACCCGGAAGCAAGTATTCTGAAATGACACAATCTCGTCCAAAATATCACCGTTTAATAATACAACTGCAAACAATTGACGCAATGCACTTAGCCTATATGAGATAACCTAAAAAATGCAATAAGAATGTCATTATTTTTCTAAAAAAAAAAAAAAAAAAAAAAAAAATCTAGTTCTAAAGAGAAGGAAAAACACCAATAGCGAGTGGAACACATGTGACCTGCCATCGTCTTCGAAATGGAATAAGAATCTATGAAAACCGGATCATATGTAAATACGGAACACATAACGTGAGAGAGAGAGAGAGAGAGAGAGAGAGAGAGAGAGAGAGAGAGAGAGAGAGAGAGAGAGAGAGAGAGGTTTGATTTAGACTGCAGCAATTCACTGTCTCGCTCGAACCAACGAGTACGAAATGGTGTTCAGCTGGGATTAGTTTCCGTAGTTTCAAACTCGACTCAAAACTTCGATGAGCAAGTTTGCATGTTGAGTGCAAGGTCATTACAAGAGTTTCGTTATCGACAGACATCCTCAGTTGTTCACTTGATCTCTCGCACACGTGTAAAATATCAATAGCCGCCAAAGTCATTAAAATGAGAGTAAAGACATTTTCAGTATAACCCCTGTGAGTCCTGCAAAGCTTTCAAAATGGCAATCAAGAGCGATTAAACCTAAAGGCATATATCCAGTCCTAATAAAGACAAAGAGGATCTTTAGAGCGGATCCACCACGCAAGGCTCAGAAGATCCAATCAAGATTTTGAAATGGTCAGTAAAGGACATGGCCTCCTCTCTTGTCTGGTGAGCCACAGCGAATTAGAATGACACAGGTTCATGTGCAAAATTCATTCACATCGTACTAATTGACCAATAGAATAATGTCATGCTGAATAAGGAACAGGGCGGCGACTGCTTTAGTTTAAGCCAGCCTTATGCCATAAGGAATCCTTGTGGTAAGGCGCTAACCCTGGACGTCAAATAGATAGGAGTTACCAATTTCTTTTCATTTTTGCGAAACGACTGATTTATGCCGATTAATATACTGTACACTCACGAGAGGCATTCGAATAGATCAAAGGCCACATAACGACTGCAAATGAGAAATACGACTGAGATACTACCGCAAGAGAGTTAAAAGGGTCCTTTGACTGGCCAGACAGTACTACATTGCATCCTTCTCTCTGGTTACGGTTCATTTTCCATTTGCCTACATATAAACTGAATAGTCTAGCCTATTCTTTATACATTCTCCTCTGTCCTCATACACCAGAAAATATTGATAATACCAAACAATTCTTCTTCTCTCAAGGGGTTAACTACTGCACTGTAATTGTTCAGTGGCTACTTTCCTCTTAGTAGGGGGTAGAAGAGACTCTTTAGCTATGGTAAGCAGCTCTTCTAGGAGAAAGACACTCCAAAATTAAACCATTGTTCTCTAGTCTTGGGTAGTGCCATAGCCTCTGTACCATGGTCTTCCTCTGTCTTGGATTAGAGTTTTCTTGCTTGAGGCACACTATATTATTCGGGCACACTATATTATTTCTCTTCCTCATGGTTTGTTAAAGTTTTCATAGTTTATATAGGGAATATTTATTTTAATGTTGTTACTGTTCTTAAAATATTCTATTTTTCCTTGTTTCCTTACTGGGCTATTTTCCGTTGGAGCCCATGGTCTTATAGCATCCTGTATTTCCAACTAGGATTGTAGCTTAGGAAGTAATAATAATAATGATAATAATAATAATAATAATAATAATAATAATAATAATAATAATAATAACTTAGGCGAGGTCAGACAGCATCTAACCTTTATCTAAAACCATTGTGGAGATGAAGGGCAAAAGATCTCTCATTTCGCCAATGTACAGGATGTACAGTAATGCACGATTTAGATTTTTTTCATTTATTATTTCGGAAAGATAACGTTTAGGGTTTACCTGAATTAAATACCGTTTTAAGTATGCAAGTCTGGCCCCGGTACTGCTAGCTATCTAATCAGGTCTGTCTACTGACTGCAACTTTTAGGAAAGTGAAAACATAAAGATCAGCTGCTTACCGATGAATGACATTACTTGTTCTGCTGTGAGGTCAGTCACACTAGAGCTTTCATACTGATTAATGATCTGCTATTAACTATTACGAAACCTGGATACGATTTTAAAATGGTGAAAATAGTCACAAACAGGACAGACCCTAACATTATATACTTTAACATCGTTAAAGAAACAAGTTTCCAAATAAATGGTCTAGTAGGAATTAATACCCAAATAAATGGGATTTTGTGTAGCAGTAAATTAAACATCTAATTTACTGTATATCTTCAAATACCAAGCCCAAACTTCATAGCACAGAACTCATACTAAAAACTCTATCCAAAAGAAATGACCCAAACCTAAAAAGATATGAACATTTGAAATGTGTTCAGTTTACAACCACAATCCTAATAACCTTTGAACAGATACAGGGACTAAACAAAGTTTAAGACAAAATAAGTCATCAAAAGTTTACTTTTCTAGGAAAACACCCCAAAACTCACAATCGAAATGACAACAGTAAATTATGATCTTCTTTATAATGAAATATATAAAACAGCTTAGTAAAAACAATCCGATAAAAAAAACACGTTTACTTTCCCTTATTCATCTATATCTAGCCGATATCACTGCCATAGGTTGCATTGACTTGTAGTGAGCAAAGTTCCAAGAGTTACTGCAAATTTTAAAAAATCAAGAGTTCTATCTAGGATATTTTCCCCACATTTAACTAAGATACTACTATACTACTATAATTAATTTCAAACAGTAAACACACACAAGGGGACTATATATATATATATATATATATATATATATATATATATATATATATATATAAATATATATATATATATATATATATATATATATATATATATATATATATATATATACACACACACACTAGACAAGCTAGAACCCTGTTTTGAAAAACAGTATGCTACAAGCCCAACGACTCCAAAAGGGAAAGTAGCCTAGTGTGGAAAGGAAATAGCAAATAAACTACATATCAGTAGTGAGTGAAAAGTATAAAATATTTCAAGATCTGTAACAACGTTAAAATACTGAGTAGTATTACGTCTTATAGTGGAGAAGGTATGACTATTAAAATAAAATGTGTACTGTACATTGTACTACGCACAGCATAGTAGAGCCTGAGAAGACTAAAGGATGGTCTGATTTATAAAAACTTATGCAATTAACATGCACAAAGAACCAACTGAACAACGGTGCCCGAAATTATTATCTAGATCAAGAAGTAATTAATTAGGCAGCAAGTTGCTATGGAATAAATTAAAATAAAGAGTCGGCCGCTAAAGAACAGACAGGAAAACACTACTCGAAACAAGGTAGATTGAAAGAATGGAAACACTTTTTCAGAATAGACTGATCATCGAAAATCTTAAAAGACTTTCTTGAAGAGGTTCATGGCAAAAGATTAGTTTAAATATGTGATACAATATATAAATGGATATGGAAATCAGAACTATTTGTCTACTGCATTCTATCACAGCAAAGGGTAAATATCTAACAACATAAAGATGGAGTACTCCGCGTTTGTGTAAATCAATAAGGACACGTAAAACCTCTTGTATTCGAGCGTCTACAGTACACCGTTATAAACGAAAACAAACTTGCCACAATTTCATACTATACACTTGCTGTTTGTTTGCAAGGAAGGACTATGAGATAAGTTTGTAAGCAAATAATAAGGCCTCGAAAAGGTCAATCCACTTCATTAGGGCGGATCAATCCTCAATTAACTCACCCTCTCTCGTTTCGCAACCACATAGGGAAAGGCCCGACGATCTCTCTCTCTCTCTCTCTCTCTCTCTCTCTCTCTCTCTCTCTCTCTCTCTCTCTCTCTCCTACATTCGCATTCCATTCTACAACACGGTCTTGAACTATTGACATCTAGCAACACGAGTTGTGTATCTGGTCACCTTCTTGAGCCCCAACAAGTCAGTGGGATCAATTTAGCCTCCTCCTTTAACGGTGCCAAAGTGGATAATGCAACAAAAGGCGAGTAGAGGCGTTGCACTCATCAGACCCTAAAAAGCAGCTCCTATTAGTGTCAGAAGAATATCTAGCAATGGACACGTCAGCCCACCGGGGTCTACTCGACTCCCTCTCAACTTTTCTAAAATCTCCTGCTACTTACTCTATCTAATACCATACAACATTAGATTTTAATTTTGTTAATTACTCCAAAGTTAAATCTATAAACCAATACGTATTTAGTCAAATAATTTCAACGAGACATTTTGATTGATTAAAATTCATAAATTGTCTCATTTTCATTGAATATTAATATGTAATTGAATGAAAGATATTAAATTGTGAATTTAAGGTCAGTAAAAAATAAAACAATGATTAATAATGTCAATGTTCCCCGTATACACAATTTAGTCAGCTACATCTAACAAACACTGAAACACAACCATGAACTGATGGCGTTATAAAATCCATGGGCTCTGCTGTGCTTTTGTCTTCTGCTACGCCTTAATGCACATCACCAAATCATGTATAATACAAAATGAAAAAATGCTCAAGAAAGCACCTTCCAAAGATTAGCCAACTACTGAACATCACCCCATAATGAACGTGACCTTAGATTCGTCGAAAGACTACGATTTCACAATGTAATAAAAAATCTTGTATGATACAGTGTCCTAATTACGGCTGCCTATATACCTGAATGCTTGACGGTGCGTGTAGCGGTTGTAGTGTGCATCATGCAAAGCGCAGTAAATACATCGTGACACAATCCTTTTAAAGGTGTGACAAACAGCATTGTCACAACGTACAATTCTAGCTTTTTGATGAGCCATTGGTGCGATACACTACCTTGAAACACACCTTTACAATTGGCATAGATGGAACATAACGAATACACAGGAAATTAGAACTGTAATATACAATGAATGTCACTGTAAAATACAAGGAATTGTCACAAAGCGTAAAAAGGGCAATGATTACAAATTATTCAATAATTAATAAACGGAACACTAGCGATTTACTCCTTGATGAACGCACGAACATTGGTGATATCATCGTCAAAGGTCTAGAAAGATAACCTTCATCGCAGTAACAACAGCCTGCCCATATGGCATACATACAGATCATATGGATTCCGGAAGAGAAAATCCTTCGGTAGTCGGAGGTAATGACAACGAGTATTGGCCCATTTTGCAAAACAAAAAACCTGACATTTATACAGTAGATGTGAAAATGAATCTCGTTTTATATTTGAAATTTAAAAAATCTATTTTAAAGCAAACCAATGAGCGCATCAGTTGAGCACGACCATGACAGGAAAGGTAATGAGTCAGGCGCACTTTATATAATACACGGACGGAGCCACTTCATTTCATATCAAGTGGGGCCATAACTACACCGATTTCCTTTCAGGAGAACCAACATCAGAATACGGCCGATCTCGTTCTTATGTTGCCTACAAAAAAAAAAAAAAAAAAAAGAAAAAAAAACAGCACGACTGTGTATTAATAGGACACGCCTTAATTATCAAAGAAAAGAAATTAAACTAACCTTTTCTGTGAACACAATAAAAAATAATAATCTTGTACTTACACGACACAGTTCTTTAAATAAATTAAGACAATAAACTCTTTATTCTGTATATACTGAACATCTAAAATGAACATCTATGTATGTGTGACAATATACAGTGATACATACACATAAACAATCAAATAAAATGACATGCAAAAGAGACCAAAAAAAAAAAAATCTTTTACATAAATACACATTTTACTTAATAAGAATATATACCGTACAGAGAGACAAGTTATGTTGCATGACGTTTGCTATTTTTACCGATGCGTCCCATCATTATTATTTCCTATCTAAAATTATGCTAAACCAAATTCAAGTTTTCCATATAGCCTGCATATGTGTGTAGTGTTCTGTGTGTGTGTGTGTGTGTGTGTGTGTGTGTGTGTGTGTGTGTAAAGGGATAGTCAAATTATAGCATACATTTCCGTGCAATACAAACGTTCCAAGATAATTGTCGTTCAACTATAATAAGCCTCACAAAACCAAGTGACAGCAGCATGCCAGTGAACAAGCCCTACAATACAGAGCAAGAAGAGATACGATGGCGTTCTCTTGTTAATACAAAGCAATCCTTATCCTCCCCTCCTACCGTCGATAGGTGACGCAGCAACAGCTCCTTCAATAATAAACCCCAGATTTATTTCTATTTCTCTTTTATCCCCAAATATATTTTTTTTTTTTTTTTGCAAATGGTGATGTGGATACAGGCGGGGGAGGGGAGACCATAGAAGGCCGGGAAAGGTCTTCAAGAGCAAGTGAACCCTTGCGGTGTGACGTCACATCCTGTTGTGGGCGTGGTTGAAAGAACGGGTCGCCCAGCGTATGATCCACTCAGTCTCAAGACACTTTCCCCCTTCCATTGGGGTTGGACCTTGATTCCCAAGTGCCACCGGCGATTATTCCCAAGAATCCTCCTCCTCCAATACCGAAATCCTCGGGCCCAACGAATATAGTTGAGAACGAACGACAAAGGAAATATTTAACACACACGTTAAATTATAAGGCATCGTCGTATAGTACTTTACATACTTTCACGAAATAGTCAATAACTCACAGGTTCTTTCCAAATCTCAACCAAGCTCAAGATGTTTTAATCACTCAATATATCACAACTATTTGGACAGAATAACATGGTATGCAATATGATTTATATCACATACCTGTTAACATAAGCTGAAATGAAATATCGTTTGTCAACACACTACAAAACGCGAACAAACGTTTTCCCCACCGCACCGGTGACTAACGTTTCGTGGGTAGGAAGTTCTAACCCTGCCTTGCTCGCAGTTCGAAAACGTTTCCAACAGTGTGAATCAGAACTCCACCATCGCTGTAAGATAAGGATGGGGCTTTTAGGGGAGCATACAGATCTACCTGCCGAGTCATCAGTACCCATTACCTGGCCCTCCCTGGTTGAAGCCTGGGCGGAGAGGGCCATTGTCCTGTTCCTTATCTCTGCCGCTGATGGTCAACATTTAAACATTAGTTGAAAAAAAATAAGCAAATCATTACATGAATTTCACATGACACAGGCCAATATACCCCCAGAAAAAATACCAACCGCAATTGAATCCGTTTTCCTCCTACACCAAATCTACATCACAAAATGTTTAGAAATAAAATGCTTGGTCAAATACAAAAAAAAACAAAAAAAAAAATCCAATAATAGTAACCGAATAAGCTTATGAAATATTAAAAATTATATATAAAAAAATCGAACGCAGTATCATGTCGGCATTACATCATATTCCGTTCATCGAATCAATGGAACAGATATATTCATACAAAAAGCAATTAACACTTTCAGTTTTGGGTTTTCATTATTAATCTTATTAGGCCTAGATCAACTGTAAAGTGTTAATATCGTTATGTGCGAACATTAAAATGCAATTACATATTTAGCTATGTTATCCACGGACATGATATAATCAAATTACACTTACATATACAATGATGCGCGTGTTTTAGTTCCTTTCTGAGGTGCCGTCTTTAAAAATTATGCATGTACCCATTTACAAACGGTCAGGATTCGAACGCAGTTCCACAAATACACAGCCTGAACGCATTTACGTTCACCCTTATCTGTCCATCTGTCCACATACTTTACAAAACAACAGCAATGGAATTAAATAAAAACGTCGGTTGAAAAGAGGAGTAGGAGTAAGAGAGAAAGAGATGCAACCACCAGAAAAATGGCGGTCCATTTCCTTGATGCATACCTAATCCAATTATAATTTGCTACATTTCTCCTGCACATACCATGAAATCATATTTAAGACGTAAACACAAATATAATAATAATAATAATAATAATAATAATAATAATAATAATAATAATAATAATAATAAGGAGATGATTTTACATTGAAATTGTCATTTGGTGTTGAGGGAGATAGCAGAAAATGGTAACGATGCTTTCTTCTAATCAATGTTGGATGTATATGTCGCATTTTTCCCCTCAGGCCATGGATGCCCGATGCGCGATGAGCTCTAATAACAACCGATATCTTTGCCTTCACTTCCATCTGGAGGAATGTGGTAACTTCCAACACGACAGAATGAGGTTCTAGAGTCGCGCTAACACAAACAAACACCATCTTAATCTAATCCATCTACAGTATGTTCCTTCCTCCACCGTAATCAAATGAATTCATTTTAAGGCTACAATTTTATAATTAATATATATATATATATATATATATATATATATATATATATATATATATATATATATATATATTTTACCCTCGTTATATATCCCAATACAAAAACTCATATTTATTGTAAGCTAAATTGGGATGTGGTCTGTGAACGTTAAGAAAAGTTAAACTCTTCTGATAGTAAATAGAATGAGATATTTTGACAGATAATATCTCTCTCTCTCTCTCTCTCTCTCTCTCTCTCTCTCTCTCTCTCTCTCACACACACACACACACACACACACACACACACACACACACATATATATATATATATATATATATATATATATATATATATATATATATATATATATATATATATATATCCACAGACATGGATGAGTTGGAGAAATTAAATGCTGTAAAATGCAATGTATAAGTAGCGCAGTTCGACAAGCAGTATACTAAAGTATTAAGCTCAAATATACATGATTGGAAAAGAATGATCGAATGTTCGTGCTCTTGTTTCAGTAGATTGGTTTGGGTCCTCATTTACATATAGAAACGAAATGCACCCAATACCAATATCACCTTAGACATGTAAAGAATGCTCTTAACCGCTGTGATAATTGCCTAATGACTGACGCTTCATAACGTACACAGAGACTTTCGGGGAAATCTTATTGGAATGCATTGCGTTTCTCTGCCACAATTGTCATTACGTGCGCATCCAGACGAGATGTATGTGCAGCAGATAAAGCGCTCAGCTTGCCGCCCTCTACTATGTTCCGTTGTTTATTGGTATCAACATCTGCTGGTGTTAAGTTGTACCAAAAAAACTTCAGCAGAAACCGTAAGGTTGTACCTTATTGGCACCACCCTTTCCATTGTGAAAAAACAATTACACACACACACACACACACACACACATATATATATATATATATATATATATATATATGCGTGTGTTGTCTTTATGCCTTTTCATCTTTGGAATAATTGGCGTCAGAAGGGTATGGTCTCAGAAAGTCTTATATATATATATATATATATATATATATATATATATATATATATATATATATATATATATATATATATATATATTCATCACATAAAATGTTGCATTGTATTACACTAGTTTTTCTTCAACTCTCCTAATGATGCTAAATTCCAATGTATACAGACCTACACACAGTACATGTGCCAATATACACGTGTGTATTGCAAGAATAAAAAAAAAAACAGTGAACAGAGTGGTTAACCATGACTTTAAATAAATAGTATAACAAATGATAGAAGACGTTATTGCTACTTTTATAAATTCATTACTTTCATTTGACCATTCATAATGCATGCACGAGAGAGAGAGAGAGAGAGAGAGAGAGAGAGAGAGAGAGAGAGAGGGGGGGGGGGACTTAAGAATTGAATTTGATCGCAACAATTCAATTAACACTATCATATGGGACTTCTTTTATGGTTAAACTCCCGGACCCGGACAAGAAAGTGGGAGACGCCCTCTGAACGAAGAAAATAATGCGGCCGCGTAAACTATTGCATGTCCTCCTTTCAATGCTTTTTTTTTTTTTTACTTTCAATGCCGCTTTTATTCCACAGACATAAAATTTTCTAAATTATTAGCATTCGCTTCGAAAACCTGACATTGTTGAAACTTCAAAAAGATTGGAGGAAAAACGTTGGTAAAGTACAGGAGGTTACAAAAAGTCACTACTATGAAGAATATAAAAGAAATTGCAAGTGAATTGTTTGCTACTGTTATATTTTGCTCATTTTAAAATAAAATGTAAATATTAATTGTAAATAACACATTTTTTCACATAATATAAAATGGTCACCTAGCAAAATACCTTGAGCTTGGCAATTTCAAGTTACAGTACGCCGACTGACTATTAACGTCTGATTAAAATAATCAGTTGTACATGAATGACCCGCTGAGATGTGTGGTACATTCTCTCTTGGGTGTTCACACCATGTCGAGGAGACATCGATTATATATCTAACCATTGCAATTTTGCTACGTCGCAGGCAACAAATGGCGGATTAATACGGTTCTTAACAGCATGGCTACAAGATGAAGCAAGAAAACAAAATAAAATAGGTTTCATGTATTTACAGTTCCTTCAAAAACGTTACTGCTTATTCTAAATAAGCTATTGGATTAATGTGTCGCAATCAATTTACTTGCTGATGCGCAAGTGTTTTTTGCCCGTGTCCGGCAACAATTTCTTATTTAGTATGATTATCAGTCTCTAGCGAATTTGAAATCTCTGCTCCCCCCCCCCCCCCCCCCCCCGGCCATTCGGCTGCCATACTGCCGCTGAGATATGAGGTTGGGATGGTTGGTTTACATTAAGCCGGCTTTGTGCCAGGCAGCAAGAGAGGTACAGGGCCGAAGGCGATGAAAGTGTACGTGGACTTCTTTCCCGTCAGAAACGCATGTCGATTTCCTATTTTATATTCAGAAATGAAATGCGTCGACATTTTCATCGAACCGTCTTTTAAAGCTCGAAAGTGTTCTCCAATGTTACATACACTTTGGATAATATATAAAACTAGCTAAAATATGAATGGCGCAATGTGTGTTGGATGGTTAAACATATATACTGACGAACCTCATAATACTGTTATAAATGTCGTCAACCAAAACGGCATAAAGCTAGTAACGAGGATGGTCGGGGTTTAATGGCAGTGTAGTCAATGTTGTAAGCAATTAAGTAATGGAAACATAGCACCAAAGCACGCATGGAAATACGTGACTAAGAATAACGAACAAAAGGTGACTGGTAAGTATTAACAATGAGCCACCCAAGTATTCAAAGTGGCGAGCATCTTCGTTCCCTGATGCTTCGACTCTGTTCTACCTCACACAGAATGAAGTCAACCCATGTGGAATGGGCGAGACCAGCTGAAGGTACATATCAAGCTACTGCAAACGATGTTTTATTAAATATCCAGCATAATCGTAATATCTATGATATTGGATGTAGTCGAGATGAACTCTTTGCATTAGTATAAGTAGAGTTTGATGAAATGAAAAGGATATAAAAAATTTTGACATTTGTAAAAGAAATAATAAATAGGTAGGTGCACGTGAAAGGCTTTGAAATTACTAGAACGCCAGAAAAAGGAAGATAATGCATTGGTGAAATTTGTTTAAATTTCAGAGGGTGAGGGGGGGGGGGGGAAGAAGACTAACAACATGCTGGCCAGGTGTTATGAAAGGGGTATTGGAATGTACAAACTTGAATATCCGAAGTACGTCAGTTTAAACTGAATGGCGCATTCCGTGTGATGAGATTCGCATTCCGCTATGCTGCTGATGAAACAAGCGACTGACACTCGAAGTTTGCTGCACAGAGGTTAGCCAATGATATGGCAGTTGGATGTGGAAGAGACCGTTGCAATATCAATGTTCTGCTTCTAACAAAAACAGCTAAAATAAAAACCAATATACATATTTGCAAGCACACAATAAATTATATATATATATATATATATATATATATATATATATATATATATATATATATATATATATGATGTCAAGAATTTTTCTTCATTTGCTCAATCACCCAAACCAAACTGTAAAAATAAATAAATGATAAGGGCTTCTCTTGCAGTCCTTTTTTTCAAATTGGGGACCCATCAGCAAACATTCTATTGCTACAAAGAAGAAAGGGTGAAGCCAGTGGTAGCACGAGGGACGCCGTTTTTATAAGGATGTCTTGCCGCATTAATATGAGGCGTGGCGGTATTTTCTCCTCTAGCCAAGGATGGAAGACATTTGGCTGTTGCAGGACTGGACTGGGTGTGTAAGGGATAGCACGGTTTTAGGGATGGTATGGAGTCAGAACGCAGGATGCTACAGGTGTTAAGGCAGTAGATGAATATTTTTCGGACCCTGAGAGAGAGAGAGAGGAGAGAGAGAGAGAGAGAGAGAGAGAGAGAGAGAGAGAGAGAGAGCCAGCCTTTCATAAAATACATAAAAAAAAAGAGAGCACTACTTAGTTCTAAACAAAGCTAATATCAGCGCTTGAGAAGGCAGCATTACTCGTTCCCAACTTACATCGTGCTTTCGCAATGTTTCTTGCATCATTATGCAACGTCACTGGACCGTGATAGACCACTTCACCGCAACACCACCGGATTTGCAATGGTGGGTTCGCCAGCATTAGAAAAAATACACACCCACCCATCCACCATCGCGGTTTTCCCTCAACTCACACATCTAACACTACCCCCCCCCCCCCCCCCCCAAACACTTCTATCCTTCCCTAAGTTCCCTCTCAGAAGATGAGGACGCTTCCAGAACGTAAGGTAAGAGAGACAACTCTACCCTAAAAGGAAAGCTATTCCTCACAAGGAGATGCGGTCCCTTTTAGTACATATACTGTAAAATTGATCTTTGGCTTAAACTTCATACCATCATATATAATTCACATAAAACATGTTATTTTACTTTTATATTTATATAAGCATGTAAGTACTGTATGTCCTCCTATCATGATATATTATTCATTCAAGATATTCAAAGCGATGATGTTAGCGCTGACTTTGTAACTGAATACAAAGAGCCGGATCGAGTTATATTTACACCTTGCATTAGGGTCGAAGAAACCACTAGTGGCATTTCTTCTTGGTTCATCGGCTTCAATGTCTATGAACATGACTAGCTTATGCTTAATATGGTTAAGAGTTGATTGCTGATGGTTAATTCCATTGAGGGAGACATTTCCATAGATTAGATTACAGCAAAGATGAAGCACGTGCAATCTCAGCTGGGTTATAAATACAGAGTAGTCGGAGGTAGTCACCGGTTCCAGGAGTGATGAAAGTGAAGGGCAAATGTTAAGAGTTCTAATTAATGTGTTGGAAGATTTGGAACCAAGACTTCTTTAATTTTATAATGTAATAAAAAATATAACAGTCATGGCCAAGATGGATGCGGGCAAGCGACCTCTAATTGGAAATGGTTCTGCCAATTCATTTTGATTTAGGATAGACCATATTAAACCACCCCAGTTAATGAATGTCAGATTTTTCACTTTATCCTTTATTGAGTTTGTATTTCTTACCAAGGTATATGTTCTGGAATTTGACCTAACAAAGTTACTTTGTCTTTATTTACCATCTAATTCATTATGAGTCTGTTCATAGTTCTCAGAAACCTCTATGGCCCAGACATGACAATCTTCATATAAAAAATATGAGCTTTGTTAGTTTGGTTATCAGTATCACTAATCATTAACATAAAGCGGACAGACAACCCCCTTCCTAGTGGGACCTCTGATATAACATGTGCTTGGTTGGACAATGTCCCAATTAGCTAACACTTGAAGCGTTCGGGTTAAAAGTAAATCATATATTCGGGCTCCTACAGGTCCACCCTTGAGTTTGTTACATAGTAAGAACAGATCGACTTTGTTGAACAACTTTGATTAGAGAGATACTGTCAATTCTATTACAGAATTAAGGTTATTTGGGCATCGTAATATGGGGGCGAGGTAATATATTAATAAATCTCAAAATATGATTGTTCGTAGGTCAAGAAGACCAGATCCTTCCTGTCCAAATCTTTTCACTGAAAATGTTAAATGAATTCATTTAGCATTTAGTTGTTAGTCTTGAATGCAAATTCAATGCTTAGAATCATACCCCGTCTGCCAATCCTGAGGAAATATTTCACATTTCTTTTTTTTTTCGGTTCCGTTCTGAAAGTTGTTCTCCTTTAAAGTCATCAGGAGCTGACTTTTACCTCATATTGCTGGACAAAACCTTGAAGATCTATTAAATACTTAATTCCTAGTGTATTAGTTCCAGGTACCATAGTTCAAGTAGCTATTGACCCACGCTGTAAAAATATTCATAATTCTGACTAAGCATTCAGATCTTCTTTGAAAATACAATTGCAATTGTCTTCTTTTCAGTCTCTTCTTTACTTATCCGTTTCTTCTCCACGCCAAGATGCGTTCCCTTTTAAAGCACTTGGGCTTATAACATTTTGCTTTTCCAATCAGGATTGCAGTTTGGTTGGTAACAATAATCACCGCATCAGTAATAATAATAATAATAATCCATTATATCTGGATCAGGTGGGCCCAGTTATTTATTACCGATATCATATTGTTAAGGATGGTGTTCTTCAATTACCGATATATTGGTATGTCTTGGTAGAGATATCTGGCCTTTAGTGTGAATGATACGATATGCTACTCAGATAGCAAGGCTTAGTTTCATTATATGAAGTTGCAAAACATTTCATACTGTATATTACTACTACTTGCCATTGTTGATATTCTAGATGTGAAGTTATTTTCAATTCAAGGAATAAACTTTCCATATTTTAAATCAACATGATTTGATGTAATGTTCGAATAATCTTCTATAGGAGAGAGAGAGAGAGAGAGAGAGAGAGAGAGAGAGAGAGAGAGAGAGAGAGAGAGAGAGAGAGAGAGAGAGAGAATATTAATGTGCCATGCAAAAGCATTCTGCCGGTGTACCCTCCCGTCGACCACATGAGCAGAAAGAGGATACAAGTAATGGGGTTGCGTGTATGAACTTACGCACGAAGCAAAGCAGCGTCACCTTCGCCAACACAACAACAGTTAAATTAAGAAATGACGCTGTGGGCCCTCAACGATTCATGATACAAGAAGGCTAGCAAGGTCATGAAAGGATGAGCGAATGAGGGAGACGGTTGATGGCTAAGCAAAGAGAGCCCAGGTCGCTAGCTCGCTCGCTCGCTCGCTCTCGCTCTCCTCCCATTCCTTCAGGTTGGACAACTTGCCGCACATTATACAAGGTACAGGAGACAAAGCCAGTTTTCGTATTCCGCACTGGGCGCTTTGTGTACACAGAAAAAAAAATATAAAAAGAAACGAGTGGAATTTCGCCCAGGTTAACGAATTTCTCGCTAGGAGATACACAGAGCAGACACATGCCGTACATATCATTCGTTGGTTTCTCCTCAGTAATCCTCCATTATTTCACGTACCTATTTTGGCATATCACCTCAACAACAGAAAAAGCAAGTCAGTCAACTTTTAATTACACAGGCAAGTTAAAAGAACAAATATAGCTGGTTTCACGTTACAGAGTAGCGTAGCATTTGCCTTATTAATTGCAAATTATCATATTTTGCAACATTATATTTTACAAACTAAAACAATGTGCATACTTTCAGAGCTACGATGAACCGCCTCCTCAAGGCATAGCTCTATCCATACCACAACCTCCCGATTCCCAACATGGCAGTCACTCCAATCAAAGAGACCAAGACTGAATCATCAAGTTAAATTCTTCGACTGAGCTAGTCACCCCAAAACAACCGGATACCTACCCTGCATCATTAACGTTACAATTATAATTCCAACTCCTTTGAGGTTGCTTTAATCCCACACCAAAGCTAATGAATATAAGAAAAAGAGTTTATTATCCTTATCATTATAATCAGCTACAAGCTTACTTTGAACATCAAAACACAACAGGTTGGTATTATACATTTACAGAGACCCATCCATTATAAGCTAAAAAAAATAAAAAGAATCTAACGTTATTGTTTTTTTTTATATCCACTCAACGCTATTCAAGCTAAGACAAATCATAGTAAATTACAAAAAATTTGATGTACGCGTTGTCATTGACACAGGCATACCACAGTATATATACGTGACTGGATCAATCCCTCATTGAGGCACCCTCAAGCTAAATCGTAAGGCGCAGATCACACAAACACACAACGCCTCCCTCAAACTCATTTGACATTCACGGTATTCGTAACATTATTAACATCATTTTTCATTTACTGCAAGTTGGCTCTAACGTATAGCAATCTAAAACCATTTATCTCAAGTATGTTTGAACGTAGCTCTACCTCAAA
>NC_090726.1:87653941-87676441 GCF_036898095.1 Palaemon carinicauda | reverse complement strand
CACTTTCCTTTCGTTCCCTTGCATTTCCCCGATAGTCCATTTATAAGCTCTTGCTGATTGGTCCACGAGGAAGACTGGTCTGGTGACTTTATGCAAGCTCATTGGCTAATGGTATAGTCGACAGAAATACACAAAAAAGGAATATTGCTGTATCAAAAACATTTATCCAAGGGCAGATAACAACCTCTCTTGATTTGGTCGCTGTTACAACCTACTGACCTTCTTTCGGTTGCAATATGATTAATGTTATCCCTTGGCAACGTATTTAGCCAAAATGAACCTGACTCTTCAATTGAGAAGACGACAAACTCTTAAAGTTCATTAGAGAAACATTGAAACGACCAAGGATCAAGCTGTATTTACACATTCGAATACGTTCAACGTTACATAACCTATTACGCAACCATATTATGTCAATAAAAAAATACGAGCTTATTAACTAAAACTTATGAAAAAAAAATTCATAATGGAGATTATATATATATATATATATATATATATATATATATATATATATATATATATATATATATATATATATATATATAATATATACACACACAGTGGTTGTTCTATCAGCGATTTATGCAACATTACTCTTGTCAGTAATTGTCCGGATAACAGCCAAAAATGACTGACACTATCAGTATACTGTAGAACCTTCTCAAATTTTCTTGTGGAAGGCTTGGAGCTAGCAACTTTTGAGAGAAAAATAAGTGTCGAGAAAAAAAACACGTACATACATATAAATATTGTGTGTATATATATATATACTGTATATATACATATATATATACTGTGTGTGTATATATATATATATATATATTTATATATATATATATATAAGAAGTATAAATTTTAGCATTTGATGAATTATTAGCAGCTAAAGCTTCTTAGCGTTGACCTGCCAGGCCGGTGTTCAATAAACAGCTATATTAATAGTATACGCTTATCATATTTCCGCTCTTAGAATAATGTCTTATGTAAATGGCAGCTGTATAACAAGATTGTTTGCTAAACCTTATTATTTATTATTAAAAGAAGCTTACCCTAAAAGTTCTTAAAAGTGGTAGTTTCCTTTTTCCATAAGATGGAGATTATGATTTAAAAAACTTTTAAAACCTATACTCCTTGGTCATGTTTCATAATAGGTGTACGTTCAATATAGCGCTTGTGCAATCACCTACCATAGTGTCTAGTGCGCGGTATTCCTTTACCAGTGTGTCGCATCTAAATTCTACTGCGTTGTCCTGAAGACGCAGATCACAAGTATATTTCATTCAATTCACAGATTAAAGAGCAAAGAACCTTTGGGGAGGACTTATGAATGTCAATGTTCAACGTTTAGGAGTGAAAATATTGCTGCTATGAAATCATGTTCTTTGCTTTAATGCTATCTTTGGGATTAATTATATTTTGATGACTAATTAATATTATAACAAACTGACGTTAACTGTTTATTTTCATACTTGCTTATCATTATCCATAAAGCCTACTTCTACACTCTCATTTTAATGAGATATCCCTTCATAATGACTTTCTATTCAGTGGCAACTTGTTCAATCATATATATATATATATATATATATATATATATATTATATATATATATATATATATATATATTTATAATAATACATATACATATATTATATATATATATATATATATATATATATATATATATATACATATATATATATATATATAAAGGCATATTTCGAGTATAAATAATATCTGAAGTTGTGGCAAAAAAAAAAAAACTCCAATTCTCGTTATATGGAACAATAGTTAAAATCACTGAATGTCGCAGGTGATTTGACTCAGCTTCCGCTTAAAAAAATATCCAATCAGTTTTTCACGAAACAATTTTTATACTATGTGTGTAAACATATACAACAAATACGCAAGTGAGCGCGCGCGCACACACGCACACACACGCACACATATACACCAACATATATATATATATATATATATATATATATATATATATATATATATATACATATAAATATATATATATATATATATATATATATATATATATATACACAGATAAATGATAAGCAAAAAAAAAATACTTAATGTTTTGTAACTTACAGAATAAGCATGCTATTAAATTCAAGTGATAACACTAAAAAAGCGCATGGCAAGCAATAGACATTTAATGGACATGAAACTGGGGAAGATAAAGAAAAACCAGACCAGAGAAAATCCGTCAAAACTGGTAACCGAGCCAGGCAACTCACAAACACTACATAAACATACCAATTCCCGTCTAATTTTGACTCGTTTGTGCTCTCCACAAAAAAAACATCGAATCCCCTTCTTGTCACAGGTGTAAATAAAGGGGAGACCCAGAATAGATTTCTAGTAACAGAAAAAAAAAATGTGTTATAATCGCTAAAATACAATTATGAATAATGGAAGAGAGAACTCCTATCAAGAAGTTGGTGAGGTGAAAACTTATAGAAATTTTAATGTTTTAAAACTTATAATTTACAGGTAACGTAAAAATGAAGAGAAATACAATAGAACCTACATAAATAATACTAGTAGTAAAACACAATATGTATGAACCGGTCAACTTTGCTTTCTAAAAATAGGAAACGTGACACTGCAACTAAGGGAATGCAGGAAGAGAGAGAGAGAGAGAAGAGAGAGAGAGAGAGAGAGAGAAGAGAGAGAGAGAGAGAGAGTATTTATAAGTATAGGGTCTAGGTTCAACTTCTAACAAGAAGCAACAGGTGGATAAGTCGCGCAACAACATATGTGTAAAATCTCTCTTTGCTCAGATAATCTACAGTTGCACTGATTAAATGCAAATTCAAAATTTAAACTTATTTGATAATTTCTAAGAAGAAGAAGATACGAAAATGTACCTAGGAGTGGATTTACATAATTTTTACGCAACAATAATAACCATAATAATAATATTGAACATTGTTTTCACAACAGATGTTACGTTTGAGTTTCACTTTCCCAAGTTTCATCCTAGAGAGAGAGAGAGAGAGAGAGAGAGAGAGAGAGAGAGAGAGAGAGAGAGAGAGAGAGAGAGAGAGAGAGAGAGAGTAAACAATGCATGCTAACAAAGATTCTATACCCTTTAAGCATTTAATCCACTGGATGTCTTCCAATTAAATTTTACCCAGTGTATCAAGCCTTCAGGTAAATAAGCATCAATAAGGAAAACGAGAGAGAGAGAGAGAGAGAGAGAGAGAGAGAGAGAGAGAGAGAGAGAGAGAGAGAGAGAGAGAGAGAGAGAGAGAGAAAAACGAAGCCGTTCGCTTTTAAAAAATTATTTGCATCATATTTCTTTTAAATTTTTGTTACTTTTACTTTCCATGTGATGTAGTGGCTTGTATAGTAATGATAATATAATAATAATAATAATAATAATAATAATAATAATAATAATAATATTATTATTATTATTATTATTATTATTATTATGATCATCATTATAGATAATTTTCTTTATGTTACCAGTCATTGGCGATAATACTTGTAATACAAAAGGCTGTCTATGTTTAGTAGTAGTAGTAGTAGTAGTAGTAGTAGTAGTAGTAGTAGTAGTAGTAGTAGTAGTTAGTAGTAAAAGAAAAGGCGCCACTGATAGTGGATGGAGGAAACTCAAGCTAGAGTACATCCATAAAGGAAGATCGTGTGTATTTTAAAGGGGACGTAACCTACAATCCACAGTGTAGAGGAACAAAATGTATCTCCCTTTAGGAAAATGACAAACAATTTTCAACTTCCTTTCGTAGTGAGAAACAAACATAATCCGGAATCGCCTACGCATTGCAAGAGAAATACCACTGTGTTGACTAATGAGGATATATATATATATATATATATATATATATATATATATATATATATATATATATATATATATATATAATATATATATATATATATATATATATATATATATATATATAAACACATACTACCGCTAGAGTTATTAGGTCCTTTGACTGGCCAGACAGTACATTGGATTCTTCTCTCTGGTTACGGTTAATTTTCCCTTTATCTACACTTACACCGAATAGTCTGTCCTATTCTTCATATATTCTCCTCTGTCCTCATATACCTGACACCATTGACATTACCAAATCATTCTTCTTCATCCCCGGGGTTAATTGCAGCACTATAATTGTTCAGAAGCTACTTTTCTCTTGGTTAGGGTAGAAGACTTTAGTTACGGTAAGCAGCTCTTCTAGGAGAAGGACATGCCAAAATCAAACCATTGTTCTCTTGTCTCGGGTAGTGCCATAGCCTCTTTACCATGGTCTTCCACTGTCTTGGGGTAGAGTTTTCTTGCTTGAGGGTACACTCGGGCACACTATTCTATCTTATTTCTCTTCCTTCTATTTTGTTAAAGTTTTTATAGTTTATACATGAAATATCTATTTTAATGTTGTTATTGTTCTTAAAATATTTCATTTTAATTGTTAATTACTTTTCTTATTTCCTTGTTTCTTTTCCTCACTGGGCTATTTTCCCTGTTGGAGCCCCTGGCCTTACAGCATCCTGCTTTTCCAACTAGGGTTGTAGCTTAGCAAGTAATAATAATAATAATAATAATAATAATAATAATAATAATAATGATAATACACACACACACACACACACATATATATATATATATATATATATATATATATATATATATATATACACATATATATATAAGTTGATCTGACGTTTTACAAGCAAGGTTCTTCACCAATGTGTATATGGTTTTAGGTATTCAAGAGCAGTAACAAACTCTCAGCTCCCAAAGTAACTTCTAAATGAGTCTCCCGATCCCGTTGTTTCTAAATTGTGACACTCAGGTAGAGTCTCTTCCAAGTCCCAGTCTTCAGGTCAGTCCTTTTCAGAGCCAATTCACACTCAACAGTCGCCCTATAAATCTTGGGCATTTTGTGATGATGATGAAAAAGCAATTTCTTATTATCTTTGTCTGCTTCGTGTTATATTCTAAGCTTATATTGTTTAAGGGTAGTGTTTATATTTGATAAACAGAACCCATAGTCAGGAAAGCTGTACTAGTAGTCAGGGCCAACCATAAACCATGCTAGGTTGGTTTGCTGTCAGCGATCTGACAAAAATCTCCCACCATCACCAATTCGCACTGGCCAGCGTGGTGATGAAAACTGGCCAAACCCCAGACATGAATTGACATGTCTGAGGAATGTGTCTTTTAGTGGACTAGAAATGGCTTCATTTGTTGTTGTAAAATATATATATATATATATATATATATATATATATATATATATATATATATATATATATATATATATATATATATATATAATATATATATATATATATATATATATATATATATATATATGTGTATATATACATAATTGAACATTTTATCGTAAAATTATAATATAACACGTATAAACTAATACTGGTTCAGTTTAAGCTAAAGAAAATATGAAATTGCAGATCACTGACATAATACCGTATAAAAAAATAAGTGCAAAATTAAAAACAAGCAATATCTTTATCATCATAAAATGTTCAGAAATCATAAAGGAAAACGCAAATGGCTAAAATCAAAAGGTTGATTTTGCAATTAACAAAGACTTATGTAAGTCAAACTCCCAATCGAGGTGTTGAGTTTCCCAACAAAATTTGCTATTACTGGATATTACTGTTCTTTCTTATTGCTAAATGGGCAATAAAACGGTTAGTAGCCAGTTATCAAGCTTTAATCAATTAGATCGTAAGATTTTCCAAAATCTTTTTTTTAATTCTCATATGGCTACTACAGCGCTAAGTCACGAAAGTGCAATTGAGAATACATTTCAAAACTTTCGATGTAAATGTGCAACACTGAAGAAAAAAAAAAAAGGTCCTTACTGGCCATCACTGACTTATCATCATAAATGAAGATAACCCTTGTTCTGGTGTTGAGGCCGTAATTTATGTGATACACTCAGAGGATCTAATTTACATCTGTTTAATCCAAGCAATAACTGGGACCAGTGGAGTAACAAGAAGACTTCTCACAAAACTGAAACATTAATTCTCAAGATTTCGTAGGAAACTTAACAAAGTAACTTAAATTTCTGCTTCTAAAGTTGCATTCAATTCTGTCTCGTAACAACTTCACCGTTTGAAACCGAGAGCTCTAAAAGTGAGAGAATAGAAAGCGGACACAAACGAGATATACATCCCGTCCTTTATAAAACTAACCCATGTTCATGTATAAATTACCATCGCCTTCAATATTACACATATAAACCACTCAACCTGTATCACCCGGTAAGGTGAGTCACAGACCACGTCAGAGAGAGAGAGAGAGAGAGAGAGAGAGAGAGAGAGAGAGAAGATTTCCACACTCACGTATGTACGTATGTATGAATAGTCTATATCGAGTTTACAAAGTAATATGAAAAGGAACAGGAGAGATAAAGGTTTTCGTGTTGTTTATTCCACCTTATCAGCGGAATCTCAAATTGCTGTGGCAAGGTAGAACGAACCACCAAAGCGTTTGCATCCTCAAGTTGCCCCTCGTCTTTGTTGTTCAAAATAATAGATATCTTTGTAACTCACTATCTGTGTAGATTACATACTGATAAAAGTTCTTTACGTATCTAATCTGGTATGAAGAATAAACACCAATACTGAATCAAGCAAATATGTGCAATAGATCAAGAAAAACTTCCTAAATGCACTCTGACATTACTGGTTTTCAAGAACAGCTGATCATTCAAATCAAATATTCAGGAATCCACCATTATCAGCTAAAGTAATACACCATAAAAGGCACTGCAATCTGGCTGCAAGAAAGAGTATTTAATGAAATGATTTTTATTTACTGATATTAAAAAATATACATTGTATAACCATCGTATTTGCAAATTAAACTTAAATCCAGATAAACAGGTCTTAAAATTGACTAATTATGCATTGTTAGTGAAAAAAATTAATCCTCCTTTTTACAACTGCGCATTGTTATCAAAGCATTTCAACACACCAATCCACCACAGTCGGCCCCCTTTGAACTACTAATGCACATCAAAGGGTTTTCAAACCTCCGGAGAATTGATGAGTCGTTAACCTATTTGTAGAATTTCAGTCGATTCGAGTTCGACTTAAGAATTTTCACATCTCTTTTGTTTCGAAACAAACAGTACTCGCGGACTCTCAGAATTATGGAGTTTGTTCTGTCTTGGGCGTTTCTATGTCTGGGACACTACTCGTCTACCGCTTTCGTCACTTTTACTGGAATAAACTGAAGAATATCTGTATTAGATTTGTTATTGAATAGTATATCTCAATCGATCAGGAACGTTTATTTCCGACCAGTTTGCTTTAAGACGGTTGGAAATTGAGTGGAAGGATTCTTGGAGGCTGCTTTAAGATGTTGAGCATGAATGAGGTTGTGATTACTTGTGTAAAATAGATCAAGGGTATTGTCTTCCCACAACTGAGTAGGCCTCGTTCCAAATGTAATCCTTTGGAGATTACGAGCATCGCATTTTTTGTCAATTGAGCTGCTCAGCATTCTAGTTTCTGGCACACTCCTTCCTTCATACTAAATAAAGGAAGTTAAAATGGTCAAAATCCCTTTTGGCATGGGACGGGAGAACCCAGAGAATTTATGGCTGATATTATCACTTGCCTTTAATAAATATTAAGCCAGTAAACACTGGAGGTCGAAGTTCTTCGCTTAACTTCATATTTGCAAAGTATCTTAGAGTTTTGAATTCCTACTTTTATCAAAATTGTGCATAAATTGTCAGTGGCAATAAACCACCTAAAGCTCTCATGAAATAGCGATCAGCGTGCTTGTATTTACAAGGTATTGCCGTATTACGGTCCAGATATACCCTTGTGCCGTATATATTGAGATGGGTTGTGGGCTTGAGGTAGGGGGCGAAAATGGCTATGCCCTTAGGGCACAGTACACGTCATGGACTAGTCGTGCCAGACATAGGTTGGTGATGAGTTTTATCCCCATCCATCGTGAGACCGAACTCAATTAGGTTGTTTTTGAAATTTAATAAATGGCCTACTATCCCATTCTTTTGTGATTGATATGAGGAGATAGATGTAGATGGTGGAAATGGAAAATCAGACGGAATTGTAAATTTTAATAAACATTATAACTACATATCGACATGCTATGCTCCTTTTGGCATGGCCTACGTAATTTTTGAGAGAAACCTCGGAAATCATTATGGAAAAGTTTATGGAACAGTTGAACAGATTTTCACACGGTAATGGGAAGGCTGAAGGACTTCAATGGAACTGAAACTGAGCCTTCCTTCTATTCGTCACTGAACATACAAAGACTCAACATGATAGTACTCTATTGTATTGGTCCGCAGAAGCATATTACAGATGTGGAAGAGATAATCACATGGCGGGTGAATGTTGATATGATTGGAGGAAAAAATAAATGTGTTTTACATCTTAGAATTTCCTACCATTCAGGCTAAAAATCTAAATGCACGTCACGGGGAAGGACAGAAACAATTAAATAAAAAATGGCCAAGAAATTGGTGGAATAAAATTCAACAAGCTAGAAAATACAAGAAATGTGGGATACAAAAAAAAAAAAAAAAAAAAAAAAAAAAAAAAAAAAAAAAGGAGGGGAGCAGGAAACAGCATATAGGATGGGAAGCTCCACCGGAAGAAACAGAATTAGCTGACGAGACGATTGAAATTGAATCTTAAGACAAAAATACTACAACAGAAGAAGAAACAAGAAGTCAAGAGGATTTGGTCACGGAAGCCATTAAAAAATATCAAAACTTGGTCAGAACGTATCCATGATCACAGAGGAAATGGCAGTGGAAATCACACACAACCAGTACATTTCGATATAGACAGGAGTAAGAAAGGCCCAATTAAAAAACTATGGAAAAAAATAATGGGGAGAATAACACCAAGAGACAAAAAAAAAAAGAGCAACATGGGTGCAAGAGCAAACTAAAGTACAAGATACCCTAACATGTAAAAAAAGAAAATGGACATGGGCAGAACATATCATGAGAATGACACATAATAGATGGTCATTAAGAATAACAGAATGGGTCCCTGGAGATTGCAATAGAAGTAGGAGAAGGAAGAGAAGACGATGGATTGACAAACTAAGAAAATTTGCAAGCATAGACTGGCATAGAAGGACTGGAAACAGACTGGCCTGGAAGGGCGTGTCTGAGGCGTTTGTTCTGCAATGGACTAGTAATGGCTGATGGTGATGATGATGATGAAAACTGAAACCACAAGGCTTTCACAGGTGAGTAAATGAAGAAGACAGATGGCTGTGTGATAGCGCAGATAAGGCTACGGAAAAAATCTGGAAGTTGAACAGACGATTGATATAAATGATGATGAATCGAGGAATAGCGAAATGAGTGATGAAACGGTTGCAGAAACAGTATCACTAAGAAAAGGTAAAGCAGTGGAAGAATAAGCACAAAAAAAAAAAAAAAAAAAAAAATAAGTAGACTCAAAATTCAACAACATATAGACGGAAAATTGGTCGTAGTAAAGAAGCGGTTACGTTATTTCTCCATATTTAAGTTAATATATACACTAAATATTAATGACCTTAAAGAGAAAAAACTCATGTAATTCAATTCATTAATAGAATTTAATATATTAGACATTTAAATGTTACAGAAACATAACATTAAGACTAGAAACACATTAGATCATATAAGTCAGTTTTAAGAGGTGTATATTCAGACACCTGTGGAGGAAATCCCATCCGCTCTCTCCCTTCTGCAGAACAACCCATTTCTTGCCAAGAGGTGAAGTGGATTAAGTATTGTAGATGTTTCCCCAAAACTTCTGCGATCCTCATATAATTGAGTCTTAAAGAAACACTTAATATCTGTTGCTGTTGTTAAAAGAATCGTTAATTTTAACTCCCCTGTTGTATTCTTGTGACAGAAAACTATAAGAAGTCTTAAACATAAGAAATTTTCCAAAATGAAACACACAACATAGTTATTTTTGTTAAGTCACAGCCTCAGTGTCAGTGGATGTAAATTATGTTAAAAAATTTGGGAATATGGGAGAATGTCAACAACCGTGTTATCGCCCTAAGGGAAAGAAACATTACCAATAAATATGAGACTTGAATTACTGAATATAGGAGACAATGGGAAGTGGGACTTTAGTGGCCGACCGGAATAAACAACACATTATTTCTATAAAAGAGTAAGAAGTCTTTTATGGGGTTTAAATGTTGATTTGATGCAGGAAGATAAGGAATAACTTAAAATACTAATGACATTTAAAATAAAAGTAAGAAAGGTACAAAGCAGCTATTCTTATTTGTAATTATTTATATTGCATATGGGATAATTGTTGTACTGAAATGTTTATTGAAAGTTGACCGTTTTGAATAAATAAAATAAAGTATATAAAATGAAATAAAAATAAAAAAAGAGAAATTATCAATACATTTCCATGTTAGGCTAAGTATACGCTATACTATGTAATATGTATTTTACATGCCACAGAAAGTAGTGTATTTTTCAATAAAACGATGAGAACACAACCTTCTATAGAGTATTCTGCTTCTTTCCTCCTTTAAAATTAATCTCCGATTTTGCAAATAGAAAGGAGAGAGGAATCTGTTGTTCCTGGCTTCTATCATCCTCGTTAAGACGTTTTGTAGAATTTACCATGAGGCGGCGAGTTGTGTGTGTCTAGAGGTGGTTTTGGTATGGGTAGGGGATCGGATGGGGTAGATGAGATGGTGTGTGAAAGCAGGATTATCAGAAGAGAGAGAGAGAGAGAGAGAGAGAGAGAGAGAGAGAGAGAGAGAGAGAGAGAGAGAGAGTCATATTTCTATCTACTCTCAAGGTGCCATTAACCACTTTCTCGCTTTCTGGTGTAATAGTATGGGGAATTGGATAATAGTCTACGCCAAGAACTAGACATGAAATAGGAAAGAGGAGGGTAAGCCTAATGATCGGAGCATTTCTTTACACAACGAATAGTTCACGCTGATTCGTAAACCTACAAAGAAAAAATTACCTACAAGCAAATATATGCCTGAATAACATCAATTTATAATAAAAGGCATGCGTGCAAAGTAATTTCATAGGCATGTTTCAAACACCGCACGCGTCCACTGTAAGGGAAATGTTGCGTAATTTAATATTTCCAGAAGAGATAAGTTTAATTCTGGATGTGTTATCATAAGATGTCACAGGTTGTATCAGGATATACTCAAGTAAGAACTAAGCACAGCTGTAACTTCTCATTAAACAAATTGGACATTTTATTATTATTATTATTATTATTATTATTATTATTATTATTATTTGCTAAGCTACAACCCTAGTTGGAAAAGCAGGATGCTATAAGCCCAAGGGCTGCAATAGGGAAAATAGCTCAGTGAGGAAAAAAAATAAGGAAATAAATAAGAGAAATTTTCGAATAAAATTAAAATAAATCAAAACAAGTTATAAGTTATGTTGAGTTATCTTTATAACGTTTATCTAGTGTGAAAATGTTATACGGAATTCCATGTATTCCTTGGTAGTTAAAGTATTTTAAGTCAGCATTAAATTATAGTTTTTCAACAGGTAAATAAATGAGAATTTTATTCGGGCCAGATGTGCTTCTGAAGCTCAAATACTCCCGATGGCAGCTATTTTCAGAATGAATCGCTTCCTCATGTTCAGTACATTTAGCTTCCGTGAAACGGTCTACACCTGCAAAAGTTTAAATTGAATCCCTTCAACATTGTATGTGTAGACAAAAGTTGCCATAACATGACATGCCATGGCAGAGACATTGAAGGACAGACAGTCAAAGGGAAGGTAAACTATTACAGGGATTTCTTCCCACCTCCCCCACCCCGCCCCCGAACAGACTTTGATGTTTAAGATAATGATGATTTACTTAAACAAAATCTATCATAAATACCCAAACCAAGAAAATTAAAAGAGAGAGAGAGAGAGAGAGAGAGAGAGAGAGAGAGAGAGAGAGAGAGAGAGAGAGAGAGAGAGAGAGAGAGAGAGAACGCTTGAAAATCTGCCCTTCTTTAGTTGTCTGTGTGCATGCAGTAGGGAAGTCTACCACTAAAACTTTGGTCTGAATCGAATTCTACAGCTGTTTCAAACGGCCAACCAGCTGCATCTAACGTACTGTAGGTTCCCACCATGACGGAAGGGACGCTACACAGAAGTGCACGCACAGACTCATTTACCCAACCCTTTATGTAACCCACATTAATTTACTATCAATCAAATGTTGCACATAATTAAGAGGGGGTACATGCACCCATAAATTGATAGAACTAGTGTATATTATTATTTTCTTTCCTAGCTGGAAATAAATAATCAAGGAAGAATCAAATTGTAGCAATTAATATTTATCATAATACAATTCATTTTCCTTTTGTAATAACAATGAAGAACAAAATACAATAAACCTGATGGAAAAAGTTAAATGGGATAAACACATACTTTCACAAACTACGAAAAAAAAAAATAACAGCGATGCGTGGATTTACAGCGCTGTGTCAAGTAACAAAAAAAACCGTATCCATTTAACATCTGCTTGAATGTTACCAGGCTTGTAAAGACTAATAAAACCAAAAGCCTTCATCGCTCTGTATACACTTGAGGAAGAATAATCATCATTCTTATTGTTATAAGTAACATTTCTAAATAGTAAATATCATATAACTTAAATCTAAAGCTAGCAACTATGATATTAAATACTCAGGGATCAGATTTCGAAGTCGTAATCTACAGTACTTTAGTACTTGGTTATTTTCGGGCTTGCGTCTCACTAAATAAGAAAATAAATTAGTCATTGTAAATAAACGGCCACAGAGAGAGAGAGAGAGAGAGAGAGAGAGAGAGAGAGAGAGAGAGAGAGAGAGAGAGAGTTAAAATAATAATAGACTGTTATATGTTTAACATTTAATGGCCCAATACAAGATATGTATTGTACATTATATAAATACAAAACAGGTGTCAATATCACTCAAATGCCCTAGCAAGTTGGTTCACTGCACATTGCAACAAAGGTTACTTCATCCTTCCAGCAACTAAACTAGCCTACTTGCATAGCTTTGTCATGACTTCATATCATTCTCTCTTACTTGCCTCTGAGAGAGAGAGAGAGAGAGAGAGAGAGAGAGAGAGAGAGACTGTACAGTATGCCTTCCTAGATATAATTAACCAGTTCAGTAAAAAACAAAAAAAGTGTAAACCATTACGCTACTGAACTGTTCGCGAAAGCTATTATCACACTTGTGTAAAACTAAGCAATTGACAAACTCATTCACAACACGAATAATGAAATAAGTAGTCCTGGGGCCTGTTAGGTTCCACAGTAATCATTAAGACACATGACTAAATGACTTACGAGAAATCATCCCACACTGCCGTGTGTTTGTTGCTTTTAATTTAAGCTGGCCTTGTGCTCACCAGAGTCCCGTTATCGTGGTATTATAAAAAACGCTATGAGGCCTTGTATAGAACTATAAAATAGGCAACCTTAGGCCAAACAACTGATGCGGTCCTATAATACGCGATATTTGCCGTATGTAGGTAGAAAACCGATCAACGATTAACACATGGGTATGTTTGTTGGCATCTTCTAATAACTCGCTAAATATTCTAAACCTAGATTCCATTACTGCTGCTATATTTGAAGTCACGTATATTCGCCAGAGAGAAACATTACCTGACCACACATACTCTTTCACGGCAATTTTTACTATGACAATCTGTAATTCGGTAGTATTCAATCAATCAATACCGTTGATCTGATATAAAACTTGGAGGTAAGGGGATTATTAATGTCTGAAATCATGCAACTGGCAACTGCCGTTACTGACGCCAGTCAAGTACAACGCTTACCTCACATAATCACATTGGATTCCGGCAACTCTCCTCTGCAAGGAGCGACGCTTGAGCCACAGCCACCCCCCCCCCCCCAATCTCTCTCTCTCTCTCTCTCTCTCTCTCTCTCTCTCTCTCTCTCTCTCTCTCTCTCTCTCTCTCTCTCTCTCTCATAATTCAAGCAGCATTTCCCATTTCTGTTTCCCAACATGACTTCCAATCTTTCCTTGGCTTCAAAAGTGAAGTCGATACCTTGTGGGAGAAGTTTTTTCTAGTAATTTTCTATGATGAGAAAAAGGCTTTTCCTATTTCATTGTATAGAACACACCATTTACCAAATAGTAAAAGTTCCAAGATTTCTCCAATTACGCTTCTTTGATGACGTAAATGTATTATCACCACAACCCAAGTACACTGATCCATTTCGAGCTCACAGCAACCATTAATGCAAATAAAAAATATGAAATCTGATGCAACCATCAGCTCATTATGTGAAAATGGGGGCTTTTGTCACTCATCATTGTAGAAACATCCTGTAGAAAGTCAAGCAGCGTATCTTACATCAAAGCTGTGACACTGCTGGCATCTCGGGTTATTACACTATATTCAATGCACCGTGCAAAAGATTTCTTTCTAAAACAGCACAATCAAGTGGAAAAATCATGAGAACCGGGAGTCATTAAGTACTTTTTTAATAGGTGTAATACATCATCAATGTCAACTTACTCTACGAAGTTCTTTTTCGCAAGGAATTCGTTTGAATACTTGCCCCATTGATGAACGTGGGATGATCAAAAGCATTTCAAAACCTCATCTCGTTAATTGTACAATTAGAGATTAAAATGAAATTAGTCACAACTAGTGTTTTTTGTTACTAGTTCATTACTTTTCACTTAGAATCTAAGAAACTGTGGATTTTCTGACCCGATGATCTGCTTAAATCATACACATGACAATTGTGTTTACAATTCCTCGATCGGCGTCAATGACCTTAGATGTCAGGATGCCAGAAAACCCGAAATCAATCAAATCAATCGATACAATTCCTCGAGCTCCTTCTTCAATGGTGACAGATTTGATCTTGATTTTTACATTTAAAAAATCAGTTAGTATACCCTTTTCCTTTGAGGATACGTCCTTCACATGTACACACACACATACATACAGAAATGCTAGAAATTCTTATTAAAGAGAGATATTTGTTGTATTTACACTCAAGCATTACCGTGTATGTGTGTATATATATATATATATATATATATATATATATATATATATATATGATATACATACACATACCGGTGTATGGATATAATTCATAACAGATACCACGTAGTGTACATAAAACATTTTCTAATTTCCTTTTGTGTCTTGATATAAAGAACCACTGTAGAACTTTATATAATGAATACAAAGAATTTCCAAGTCGCGTAAAACATCACAAACAAAACTAGAAAGCTATACTTATCAAGCCTCCATCCTACTATGGCGGGAGAATATTCAGGGATCAACCGTGAATCGACTCCTTTTCTTGTTAAGAGGCACAAAAAGGAAAAATACGGCAGAGGGTAAAGAAAAAGGGGGAGGGGCACTGCGAAGAAAAAAAACAGGCAGGTGTGGAGGGAGGGATAAGTAATAATGGGTGGATGAAGGAGAAGCGTGGAGCGTTGAGGACGAAAGAGAAAGTTGCTAAGTAAAACCACCCCATAAAGAAAGCCAATAATAAATTCGGAAGACTGCGATGGGGAGAAGGGAAAGGGAGAAAGAGACCAAAGGTGAAATACGTCACATGCCAAAATTATTTTCTAACAATTCCAATCGATTCAATGTAAAAGAACGTTAAGAGAAACGAAATATCGATGAAATGCATGGAAACGCTACATGTGCATGACATACTATTATATGTGAAAAACTGTGTAAGCAGTAACACTGAAAACTGACAGTGTGCACAAACAAAATGATACACCTAAAGTACAGTGTGGATAAAAGAACTGTTTGATGGTGGAAATATCAAAAATATATTTGGTACGTTAGTCATCAGGTAAGAAAAAAGTCCGAGGGAGTTATGTACCGTTAAATGCAACTGGTATATGTCTGAGGAGATTTTTTTTTCTATTAGATCATATCCCAAGATGTTATGATGGAAGAAAAATCTTGAAAATTACATGTAAATAAATACCATAACTCAAATTGACCTAGCTATGAAATTTTACTGAAACGATAAAATACATGGGACTTATTCAAATTGTATTGGGTAATTTGCTTGAATTTCATAAACAAATTCCAAAAGTAATTTTACAACACAATAAAATGCGTTTCGACTCGATGACAAGGCCATATAAATTTGTTATCAAGTTCCACACAATTTCTCCTCTCAAAATCTACACTCGTCACAGGGGTGATCGTGTGAGTTCATTAACAAAAGGTGAAAGTGCAACCGAGTTACTACTCTAGACGTCGCGCAGCTTTGTAACAGCCCTGTTCACAGTATATCGAGCTTCCCCAGTGATTAGTCAAATCTCGAAAGGGGAATGGCGTCATACTTCTAGCTTGTCCAAATAATAACCATTCCGGAAGTTTCTCGGTCGGATGATGTTATTTCTGTGCATGATAACAATACTGATGTCCGGTCACCAGTGTGGTCAAAATACATTAACTTCCACTTAATTTCCTGGCTAGAAGTTAGAACAGTGATAGCACACCGGCATTGCACTCTATGGTTAAAAGGTTGAAACCATCCTGGGATATTGAGTTTAAGCTTGAGACTCGTTCTGCTCACCAGGTGGTGCGATCTGACAAAAAATAAAAAAAAATATATATATATATATATATATATATTCTTTTATTGAGAGCGAATTAAATGCCGACGAGACTTGAGAAAATGACCTCAGGTAGCCCAGTATAAGCAAATATCAATATCATTCTTTGCATATTGATATAACATAAACTGGAAGTACAAGGAAAAAGACGAAAAGGGACTAAGTAGGTAGTCATAAAACTATTATAAAATATTTATACGAGTCTGGAAACATAATTATGATAAACGTCTGTAACGTCAAAGTAGAAGGGGAGAAGAGTCAACGACCCTCCAATAAGAGGATTGTTGGTTCCAAATGGTCAGTTCAAAAGCGTAAGTTGACTTCGATGATTAGGTGAGGCCTTATTTTTATTTAAAAAAAGTTACATATAAGAAAGAGGCAAATTACAAACTTCGGAACGGGAAAACTTTCAAGAAACAAAACCAGCCATCCTCAAATAGGCTAATGAGAACCATAATTCCAATTGGGACATAGGATACGCTAGTAATTAAGATAGGAGATAAAAGAGGCATCAAAGCATAACAAATATTTCAAACGTGGATTTTGGTTACCAAAGCCATGTGATTTTCCTGCTGAACAGCTTCGAAGCAATACTCAACACCCAGTGTTAAATGTCACAGGCCATAAGCCTCGTTTTCTTTCTTTGCCGTTCACAAAGCTCAAGCCACATAACCCTCAAAATGTCAGTCCACCAATCGTAAACCACGCCATGGAAGTTCCCATCCCTCAACGTTCATAATACGCAGATGAGTCCCAAGCCCTTAAACCGCCTTAACCAAATCCCCATAATGAAATTGAACCAAATGATGGCGGTTAAAAATACACAGCAGTCAGCAGGGAGACACTGGGGTTCCACTGTAGGTTTTTATTACAAAAAGACATGTGCATGTTCTCACACGAAATATTATCACAGAATATATATATATATATATATATATATATATATATATATATATATATAAACTATTAGATTCAACCGTGTTTGAGTTAAAAATAGCTCTTACTCAATGACATTCCAATTATATTATTCAATTATTTATCGTGATTCTAACTACATAAATGGTTTTAAATTCTCATAATAATGTCAGATTATCAGGCATAAATTGACAAGCGAACTTTCACCTAAAGCTTGCAATAATTACTTTGAATTTCTGAGTATATAATATATATATATATATATATATATATATATATATATATATAATGCATATGTGAGAGAGAGAGAGAGAGAGAGAGAGAGAGAGAGAGAGAGAGAGAGAGAGAGAGAGAGAATGTGCCATATATTAATGTCTAAGAGACTTTCTTCACCTAGTGCTGCTTCACAGATAAACAATCTGTGTTGATCAACTTATATTACGAAAAGAGGAACACCGATCCTTGGGGATTATTTTTAGCGTCAGATCAGACACCCTCCAGCGACAAGCCTTATATTGTGGTTTTCCTTCCTCGGTACATGCAATCAGACTGACGTCATTCCGGAAATATTCATCGTCATCCTCTTAAGTTCGTACAATTCCTTTCCTCCAATTATTAAAACTACTGTACAATTGCAACGACCATTTTCGGATCAAAATCAACCCTTCCTTCAATAAAGCCACCCTCCGCTTTTTCATTTTTAAACTACTTTTCCGCTCCATGGAAAAATGCCATGACACATCCTGTGGGGCCAACAGGAAGCACCATATACTGTTCATGTTCTTATCCCCTGAAGCCATTGTGTGCTTACAGAGTTACAGTACTTGTACAACCAGTCTCTCAGGCTATAGTGTGAGCAAACTGTGTGTGTGCATTATACCGGTGTGCGCCTACTCATATGGCGTACTAAATTTAAGCAGCTAGCATTATATAGTTGTAGCAAAAGAAAATGTTCTCCATTCTTTTTCAACTTGTTTTGCTAAATTTCCGAGATATTGATTTCCGAAAACAAACAATTACTTTATACAATAAATAGGTACAATTATAGATACTAAAAAATATTGACTTGGCTATGTAACCGATGCACGTTAAAATTAAGCGTGATATGAAGTGTGAGAGGAGAGCAACCACTCTCAAAAGTAACAAATTAACTTGCGTAACAAGTTTATCACATTACAGAAGTCATTCCGTCATTTGCCGTCACCAATGAATGTTTCAACTTCATAACGACCAGAAGACTGAAAACCTTTCATATTCATTAAATAATTCTCTGAACATCCAGAAACACGCAACACGACTATCCTATTACAGTGTATCGATTCCATGTTACCTATAAAAAATAGTGGAACTTAAGCCTAGCGATATAGGATCGGTTGTCTCAATCTTAACAGAAAATTTTCATATTATTACTCCACCGTATTTGTAAACGAAAGCAATATGATAATAATAAAAAAAAAAAGTTTTCGCACGACAAAAATATTACTTATTCTAGACAACCAACCGTACCAATATATATATATATATATATATATATATATATATATATATATATATATATATGATAAATTTTGCACATTTAGACGTGTTTTTCATATTCAAATAAGCCATATATTTTTGATACATTAATGTCTGTATCAAAAATATATATATATATATATGTGTGTGTGTGTGTGTATATATATTATATATATATATATATATATATATATATATATATAATATACACACACACACACACACATATATATATATATATATATATATATATATATATATATATATATATATGTGTGTGTGTGTGTGTAGTTTGAAAAAGTTGCCTACATCTACTACCATTCTATACAAGAGCAACTCGACACGTTTGTTAGGTTACTAAAAGTGGGCTCGAGATAAAGATGGCCAGACAAAGGGAAAAGAAGTGTCGTTGAAGAAAGGCGGATAGATAGTCCAAGACAACCTCTCGCTACGCTATAAGCTCTATGGACCTTGGGCTTATAATCTTGATAAAAATCCTGAGACGAGAAGCGTATTGAGAGAGGAAAGTTTTTGACAGCTTTTACTCACACAACCATTATGGGTGAAACTTTGCCGAAACCCTGTAAACTTGATACAGGCAGGGGGCGGGGGCATCTCTGGCGGTGACAGGGTGGAGAAATGACAGGCGATTGGGGGGCGGGAGGAGAGAGAGAAAAAAAGAGAAAGAAGCATTTTCTCACATGAAGCCTCCCTCCCAACCTTCCCGCCAGCCGCTCGGTCTCCACACCACTACACTCCAGGCGGCTTCGATATAGTCTTCGAGCTTAATGACAAGTCTCACAACCTACTGGACTTACATTCTTGGGAATAAGAGTTATTACCACGATTGCACCAATAAACTCGAGAAATTATTACACATCTGCACACACTGGACAACTGAAGATCAAGAGAGAGAGAGAGTCAATGTCAAAGTCAAAGTCAAAAACTTTTACGTTTAATGTAAAACCCCGACAAAAATTTTCTTTAACGTTTAATGTAAAACCCCGACAAAAATACTCCTGCCGTATCACATAATGCATTTCTTTGGAGTTTATGTTATTCCTCTATCATAAAACACGATAAGGACTACAAAAATATAAACATAAATTTTGATAGAGAATATGGCCAACTAATCACTTTTAAATGCCGAACGAAAAATAAATACCGTAAGTATACAAGACCTGATCGTTTGGCATTCTCAATAAAATCTGTATGTTCTTCGACCCTTTCCCTTAAGAACGTGGAACAAAGTAAAGAATGCCAAAGGAAAAGTTGAACATCAACTCCTTACATTTTATTGTTTCCCCTAACAATAAAAAATTCATCATCACATTCTAAACCTTTTCATTTTTCAAAGTTCTTGGACCTTGGACCTAGATTCAGCCACTGGCATCGTTCGTTACGAGTCTTTATCCGAACTTTAGTCCAGGAATAGGTCTGCTTTTCACAAGCAAGACCTGAATTAAAGTCTTGGAGAAGAGCTAACTATATTCTCTTCTTGGTTAAAGTGACCGAGGTTTAAACCTGTTACTGTATGTAGCAGAGAAAAAACCCGGTGATCAGTGTTTACAAATCCAAACATCCCCACTTCTTTTCCCCCCATGCAACTGATTGATTACTTCTATTCAAAATGAACCATTCCTTGATTTTCAGAGTTATGTTTAAGAAAAAGGAAAGCTAAGAGGGACCACGACGTATCCAGAAATGGAGATATCTCAAGTTGCATGAGCATGTAGCCTCATGATCATGGACCGAAAACCGTGCTCGGACTGGAACAGCGGAGCAGAAGTTTGGCTTTTAAGAGACAAAAGAAAAAAAACCACTACATCATTGTATAACAGTTATAATATAATGAAGTGCATTTGCTAGCTACCTCTATGAAGTAAACATATACAGCAAGTTGAAAAAAAATTATATAAACTAAACCATTTATTCTCTCTCTCTCTCTCTCTCTCTCTCTCTCTCTCTCTCTCTCTCTCTCTCTCTCTCTCTCTCTCTCTCTCTCTCGCTCTCTATTATATATATATATATATATATATATATATATATATATATATATATATATATATATATATATATATATATATATATATATATATATATATATATATATATATACATATATATATATATATATATATATATATATATATATATATATATATATATATATATATATATATATAGTTTAAGACACTAAGAAATTATTTCCTTCGAGTTACGACATCTCTGCGAAGGCTATGAATAAATATTTTTTCATTTCAATAATTTGCCCGATTTACGTCATTTATTTGACCTCGGCCAAAACATTGATTCTTTGATCTGAGAGAGAGAGAGAGAGAGAGAGAGAGAGAGAGAGAGAGAGAGAGAGAGAGAGAGAGAGAGTCTACATAGGGCAACATTATTCGCTGTCATCACTATTTTGCAAAATGAAAAGCGTTCCAAGATCTCGATCAAAAACAGGAATTTTAACGTAGCCTAATGTTTAAATTATGACACGATGATCAAAACCAAAATAAGCTTGTATTGTCTCTGAACATGATGCTATAAAATGTACTACAATCATTCAATCAATCAGACCATCAAACTGGGGCCCAACTCCAATCATATTCTTATTATGTCAGAAATACCGGTACACATTCCCACGGGTTCATACAAAGGTACCCATAGACCAGACAGAATATATTATCCAGAAGGTCGAGAGGAAATCTAACGGTTCGCATTCTACATTGCGACCTGGGAAAAAACTGCAGTCATTAAAAGAAAATCACACAGATTTTCCCAGTTTGTGATACCTGAGAATCTGTGATATTTACTAAGACATTCGTGTTAGATTTTTGTTTAAGTTCAGATAGTCAATCATGGATACTCAATTATCTGAAATGTTCTAACTTACATTTCTTTCATTTCTACGACTGGAATAGTTTAAAAGTACAACAATAGTGATAAGGCTCTAGGTGATAAGGGTTATGCAATAAGAAAAGAAGGTAAGATTGAATAATACGGATGGCTTATAACAATATAATTCCATTTCTAATAAGGTGGCTTATGCAATTCTTAAATATTTATCATTAGTGCATGTAGAATGGTATCAAGCTATAATTTCACTCAACAGACTACAAAGCCAAATCACATAATTTACAAAAATCAGAACGTACTGTTTTATATTAAAGAAAACCAGAAGACGCTTATGTGCTGCTATATGAAGTCCACGGCTTTGAATTATACAATTGGCTTCTATCAAATTATTTACTAACATTTCATTTCATAACAACAAGATAAGTTAAGGTTTAGACTGCTGAGTTGTCAGACAGTGATTATGCAGTGATTATATAAAGTTCTTTACAATTCATTTCGTTAAAGCAATGCAAACAAAATTTCACTAGGCTTGG